>NW_010126246.1:0-306 GCF_000699245.1 Pterocles gutturalis
TTTCTACAAAGCAGCTGGAAGGCCCCCCCCCGCTCCCTGCACCTGCTGCACTGCTCGGCTCAAGACCTGGCTGCTGCTTTGGCGTCACTTTAAAGTTCAGTTTCTGTCAATAAACATTAGCCATTTTAAAAAAAGAATCCGTCAATAAAATCAAATATACTAAAATGGATGCCTCTTTGGTATTCTGTATCCTGTATCCCAGGCAGAGCCCCTGAAGCAGTTAACCCCTCGGCACCCCACTTCTCCCTCTGGAGCACAGGGAGAGGGATGCTTATGCAGTTAATAGTATGCAAACCTACCTTTTTT
>NW_010126246.1:320-12516 GCF_000699245.1 Pterocles gutturalis
TCCCTCCTCCTAGAAAAGAGATTTTTTGTCAGGAGTGCTCTTGGTAATATAATTGCCATATCCAGAAGTGTATCTGGCCTTTTAGATGAACGAAACAATCATCCATTTTCTTAAGTTTCTGAAGCTGAAAGGAAGATTTGTGAACTTCTGTATTTCACCCACACATATTTTCCCCACCTTCTCACATTAAAGCCAAACACTTTCCATGGATCCAACAGCTTTTCATTACCTATAATGCCAAGGGATTAATTCAGTTATCTTTGCACTACCAAAAAAAATCTTCAAGTAATTTTTTTTTTGTCAGTGAACACTCCCACCTTTATGAATTCAAAGTCTCTGGTAGATAATTAGCATAATACAAAGAACATTGGAAGCAATTCCATAGCACCAGACTACATTTAGATGAAGTTATGACTGCAATCACACCGATCTTTAAAACGTTGATTTAAATAGGATGAGAAGATGAAATAACTGACTTGAAAAGGTGTGTCATTGCCATTTTCTTAAACATTTTAAAATTAACTTGGTTGTAAAGTGATGATTTTTTTAAATGCCGTGGTGATTTCATAGCAGACATTATAGTCAAAACCCCCAGCTGCTGGCAAGAAAAGCTCTCCAACAAAGACCCAATGTATCATTGTGCATTTGTTTAGTCAAAAAAGGACAAAGTAATATGATTGCTGGTCCCAATGGGAAACTCTTTCCAACTTATGTAGACAGACATTGGCTACAACAGAGATCAAAGCTTTATGCTAACCTGGCAGGAACATAGAAAAAATAAAAATTCTTTCAGCAGCAAATTCAACATGAAATCAGTAGATAGCAAGTATCTCCATGTCTAGTACATTATTTCAGAACAAACAAAACTTATCTGCTGATTCAGGGTAAGAACTCAAGTCTCCCAACATAGAGGACTGCATCTAACCACTTTGCCTAATCTGATTTTGCTTTGTTGGAGCTCCTTCATTTACTGTCAATTAATACATATTAGCCCAAATGGTAAACTACCGCCAGTGGTTCATCGGGGGACTAAGATACACTCAAGTTTCTGGGCTAAATCAGGCAGGGCAGGGTCAGTGTGTTCCTGACTACAGCAAGGTGTTGTCTTCTTCCATTAGAAAATGGAGAAAAAAGGTGAATATTCATGGAGAGAAAGAAAAAAAACCAAAAAACAACAAACCAAAAAACAACCAACCCATACTTCTCTATTCTAAGGAACTGCATCAAAACCAAACCCACCCATGAAATGGATGTCTGTAAGAAGATCTAAATAATTTATTTCTCAAAGACCCTTCTGAGCACCTACAAAAAGTGGAAAGGTGTTTTGGGGGGTGGGAGGAACCCCAGCCTGAAATAGTGAAAGATTGTTGAAAGAGGGACTTCTCTATTATTTTGCAAATGTACTTGTAAAGAAGGAAAGATACATACTTGCAGATTACTTACAGATTTGTTAACAGTCTTTTTTATCACCTTCACTCTGTAAATGTTTAACTTCTTCAGCTGTTTCTTCTCTCAGAAATATGTAGTATTGCTTGTACACACTATTTAAATAACAGTGTTTCATCTATTATTGACAGACACTGCCCTGACAACAAATGTCACAGATGGAAAGAGAGAGAGACAACTATTTAGATCTGGGGGGAAAAAAGAGCACCACTTCAAATCTGTTCCATGGTAAGTCTTTTATCAAAGTCAAAATACTTTTTCTCTTAACATTACTTGTTGCAATCTGTGCTCTTCCTGGTTAGACCTGAAGACAGAGAATCTAAACATTTATCCAAATGAAAGCCTCAGGTGAAACCAGCATACTAAAAAAACCAGCTCGGTGACACACTAAGAGGGACAGCTGTTATCTAACAACATAGCCTACACAGCCTTCTCTGTTCAAAGAGATCACTGATTTGTATGAAAATTAATGTCCTGGCATTATTATCTGGAGATGTAAACAACTTGTAAACTTCCACATCCAATTCTCTTGATTCAAATAAAATTTTCAGTTCCTGTTGGTGTTATTACTCACAATTTATCTCAGGTGATTTGGTTCCAAAAACAAAGGCATATCTTGCGCAAATTTATTTTCAACTCACCCTTTGCTTTTAGTATCCTTTCATCCTGAAAGAATGAGACTACACCCAAATTCAGAAGGTGAACTAAGACAAAAAGATTCTTACAAAGGAATGGTCTCAGCATTTCCGCTTCCAAAGACATTAGAAAAGTCAGATTTAATCTGAGTGTGGTCACATGTCAAAGCAGTGATACTGAAAAAAAAAAAAAGTCTCTTACCATTACCAATGACAATAATAAATAATAAATATCACTCACCTCTACTATAGAACTTTGTATTCCAGAGATCTCAATGTATCTTAGAAATAAGATAGCCAGCATCTTAGAAAACCAGCAACAGGGCACAAAGAAAGGATGTAACATGCCACGGTTAGTTCAGAACTGAAAAAAGAATAAAGTTCAAACAGAGTAGGACAAGCTCTAGCCCAAAGTAGCACTGCATATCGGAATATAGGATCACCTCCAAAAAATAGGTTAAGCCCCATATGAACTGAGTCAGTAAAATCTTGGGCTATCCAAATATGAAATCTAGTCATATTGGAAATATTAGTGTTAACTTTGTCTAGTGAGAGGATGAAAATCTACTTCTGACACTTCTGTCTACAACCAGTTGTTAACTAACAACTTGAGCTTTAAATAAAACACCAGTTGTTCAAGAAGGAAATATGTTGCAAATTGCCATTTACCTTTCAAAATATGCACAGGAGGAAGGTGAAACTATAATTCTGAAAGCTAATAACAGATTTTTTAAAAAAAACTCATCTGGCTTTAATTTATATTTTATTTCCAAGTGATTTTCACTTTATTTTTACAAGAACAACCTAAAGTGAACTGAAACTGGCATAATACATATTTATGCAGCAGGTCCATGAACAGCTCTTCTAAACTCTAGTTAGGAGACTATTTTCTTCTTCCATGGATTTCTTTCACACTCTATGTGATAATCTCTGAAACGTCCTATAATAAAGAGATGGGTCAATTGAAATAAATTCAGAGGAAACCAGGTTATTCTAGTTCTGAACAAACTAGAAGCAAACATGACCTATAGGAACAAAATATCAGTGAAGTATTTGCAGTCATGAGTAAAATTGATTTACGGAACAGGTTTAGGGTGTCCTTTTTCTTCTGACTGCAACAGCAGTGACCATGAAACATTAACTAGGCTCTCAGTGAACTATTTTCCACTTCCTTGGAGGGTGCAGGCTCTTTTAGCATAAGGTGAAAACCAAAATATTCATATATCTACTACCTGCTAAGCCATAATGGCTCATTTATTCAGTCAATTTATCTTTGAGCAAAGCTATTGTCCTAGCAAAGATCACCCTTTAACTTACAGTGAAGGAAAACCCCACATCTTGCAGTACAGTCTTATAAAAGTTAAAATGCTTTTTACCACACTCCTATTTTTCTCCCCCGCCCCCCAAACTTAGAGCACAGAACAGCCAAACGAAGTCACTACTACCTTAACTGAAATACTGCCTCTCAAGCTGCTGAGATCCTTAAAAGCAAGTACCTCTCATCTACCTCATTGTACCAGGCATTGTGTAAAAGTACATAATGATCCTGATTAAATTTGTCTTCTGGGAATTCATAATAAATTCTTCCTGCTCTGTACTTTGCGTTAACTTGTGTCTCTCTGATAACATTTAATGTCAGGTGTTGACATCCCTGACTGAGCAAACAGCTTACTTCAGATAACATCCTGTTCTGTGCACTTCAGAATTCACTGATTCCTTTTTCTCAGAAGACATGTTTAAACACAGGCAGTCACCCACAGCCACTTCCGTATTGGTGTTTATTCTTTCCTTTTAGTTAATTTACTTTCTAAATAGAAACATCCATTCCAGCTCAAGCAGACTTTTTATCTGCTACTGATAGGTGGAAGCAACTGTGACTTTTCTGAAGAAATTCAACAAAAAAACCAAATAAGTGATTCAGTCCGTGACACTACAGGCAAGGAAGAACTGAAGAGGTGGTAGCAGCAGCGAGTATGGTGATGCTGGAGCAAGTGAGATGGTTTGTCTTCTGCTGGATATTTAAACAGTGTAGTATAACAAAAATGCGGTTAACACTTTTAGGTGTAAGTTCAACAAATCTTCCTAGACTACAAAAGACATTAGTCATATGAACCTGGAGAGATTAGCGGAAATTCAAATGCAAATAAAAAAGCAACTGGCAAGAAACATGTGGAGAGTAAAGCAATAAAAAGCAGGAAGAATATCGGCACCAGATCCCCTTATCTTCTCTTTGCTCCCCTCTCCTTCAGTAAACTGAAACAGCCTCCACAGATGTAGCAGATCCAGGGCCTGGACAAACACCATCCCAGAAACATGGTTAGAGCTGAAAAGAATGGTCTGTGCTGCCAAACTAGTGTCAGAGCTTGCGTTGACAGCTGTGAGGTTTGCAGGAATTAATTCCTCCAGAAGCACAGGCAAGCTTCTCTTCTGCAGTGAGCAGGCAGCAGCCTTCAACCCACAGGCAAATACTCCCTGAGGCATCACTGGAGAAATTCTAGACATCACAATTATTATTCCCAAGAATTATTTACACCTCAGTATGCCTCAGGAGCTGTTTTCTAAAGAGATGGCAGAGTTAACAGGGTAAACACCTTATGCTGAATGAGAAGTCTACAAAAAAAAAGATAGTTTAGAAACAACACCAAAAGTGAGAGAAACTAGAGGTGAGCTCGGAACAGATAGTATTTCCAAACAAAATACAGAAAAAAGCCAGATAAGGATGGAACTCCAGACCTGTGTGAGATTTACTTTAGAAGCTTTAGAAACCATAAAGCAATCCTTATTCATATTGTTCCTTCACACGCACAAAACCAACACAAACTTCTGCAGCTTTCAACAGTATATTCACTGAACAAATAAACACTAAAGAAGTGGTTCCTGGAGCTTCACCACTGTAACATAGCCACGCAAGGAACACGGCTGCCAAACGCTCCTCTGTTGCACGTGCACAGATGTGCTCTTTGTCAAGGACAACAGACCACAAGAGTATAGCATTGATCACAAGAAGTTCAAGTATTCTTTTTGTACTCGGGTAACTCAGTAGTCTGTATGCATCCAGATTTGAATTCCATGTCCTGGAAACATCCCACAGATGAAAAAATATCAGATACCTGCATTGCCTAACACTGCACTGTCATGAAGGAAATGGAAGACGCATATGTAAGCTAATTTTAGAAACAGTAAGTAGTTAAAACAAAATACTTTGTAAATTAAACACAGAGTATACGGAAAAACAAGAAGGATTCTGCCATGAGAGTGGAAAACAAATAGTTTGCAGAACAACAGCTTGATGCATTTGCTATAACCAAACAGAGCTAGCCTATTATCAGAAAACTTTAACCAGCAATATTAAAACATTAACCAAATGTGAAATAAAGCTTCTAATACCACTACTAATTATCTAGGCAGCAGCAACACAAAGGTTCAGGGTACATGTCTGCCTTTTTCTCCTTTAGTTTTTATTTTTGTAACTTCTCTATTTCTGTTGTCTTGTATGGAAGACCTCAGACTTTCTGCTGGAGAGAGGAATGTCTAGATTACAGAGGCATATATTAGGACTGCCCATTTGTTCATACTCATTTGTTTGCTGTTTCACATTCCCTTATCCCCATTTGTGCATGCTTTCTAGCCTTTCACACAGACTAAATTACCCAGATTCCTTCAGCACAAAGTCCCTTCAATATTACTGTGCCCAGGAACAGGTTGCTTCCTGTCCCCAACCATTCCAGTTGCTCAAAAAATCTTGTCTGTTGTGCATTAGCAAAAGGGATAATTTTAGAATAGTCCAGAAGCATCTGTAAAATTCACTATTTAGTATTTTTCATCTCTGTCACTTTTTGCCACTGACTTAACTCGGGCTAAACAACAAGGTAATCAAGAACATCACTGTCACTTAAGCATTTTGCACATTTTTTCAGTACAGTACTCAGGTAATTTAAATTCATTTCAGAATGTTTGTCTCCTTTTCAAATGCTTCCTTCCATGGCAAGGCAATATTAAAATTTCACTTTTCAAACCGAATAGGAACTACTAGATAAGTAGAGTATACAATTCAAAGTATTACTGTTGTGCATCAGCATAGGGAGTATCCCATCACCTTCTCCTTCCAAAGGACCAACTCTAGAGCTTCAACTGGACTATTACTTATTTTTTTAAACAAGTCAGTAAAATTGTCCTCAATTGTGAGCATAATAGTTTCTAGTTCCTGCTCACAATTATTTTAATTTCACAGATTACTCAGTAGCAGACATATTTGACAACAAAATTATTTCTCTTTTATTTGTAATTTTTCTTAGTATATATATTAATTACATTATTTTCTTTTTCAGTTAAGTATTTCTTTTCATTACCAGCTAAGGTAGCACTAGGGCTGGGAGTACTAAAGTAGTAGCATACAACTGTTGAAACACAATAGAAGTCTGAGAGAAGAGTATCAAGGAAATACAAACATAAATCCATTTCACACAATGATCTCACATCATCAGTACAACTGTCCTTCTCTATTAAACTTGTTTTTAATGGGAAAATGCTCTCGTAAAAATATACTAACACACACTTAATTGGAACAAAAGCAGATATATAATTATTTGCATTAGGAAGGAGTCCAAAGGCTACAGAAAACTGGAGACCAAGAAGTTTCTGTCCAGACAGGAAGAGACTGCAAACTTGGAGGTAGGAAGAGCAAACTTTTATACTTGTAAGGGGTGAAATTCAGTTTACCACATGATTATTAGAGAACAAAAAATGTTTAAACCTAGAAGATTGAGTCTGATGTAAAAAAAGATAAAACCATGGTACGGATATACATTTGCATCCTTTAAGATAATGACCTCAACAGGTATTTATTGTGCTGTCCAAATAAGAGCAATAGTTCATTTTTCTGGTTTCAGAAATGGTTACTTACCAATCTGCAGTTTGCAGCAGAAGACATTTGTCATAGATACAAGACAAAAAAAAACAAAGTATGGTAAACTTAATACTTGGAACAGTCTAGCAAGCAAGTTTGTGAACTCTGTTCTCACTTGTAGTGATGACCTTTGATGTCCAATGGTAGGGTTTAGAGAACTGTGATACATCAGTGTGGAAAAGTATTACAAGAGATACTAAAGCTTTATTACTTTAATAGACTGGACCACTGACATGTAGAGAAAGGTTTCAACATGGAAATTATGCTCCAGTTTCGGCACAAATTAAAGATTTAGACTCATCTGAAAACAGTTACCCCCTGGCTTTTCTGTATGACTTACAGCTTCTAGTGGTACTGTCAAAAATAAATGAATTTTATGCTGCTGAGGCAGACAGCATTCCTATGACCACACTGGATCAGTCAATGCTGTTCTGTCAGACAAATGAGCTATCTCTAGTGAAGAAACTATTTTAAGGGTTTCTTGATTGGAGTTAGTTAGTGAAATGTGTAAGTCTAAAAAGAATAAAGTTACCCATTTGACATCTCAAAACTCATAGCTCAACTCTTTCACTGAAATCCTGTTGGCCAGGTGTCCAATTAAACGTGTTCCACATAAATACAAAAAACAACTAGAAAAACATAAAAAGCAGCACTGACATTTGTTGAGAATGTAGCGCAATCTTATGAGTCTCAGTTTCATTATTTAAATTTGACTAGCTGTGCAATAACTTTAATAATACTTGGAGTAGCATGTTATTATCAGAGGGCACCAAATGGACAAATTTATAGATAGAAAGATGCGGTAACAAACAGTCAAACATACTGGCCAGCGTGAGCCAGTTGGCTTTTGTTGATGTCCTGCTCCATCATTCTGAAACAGCCATTTCTTGCAGTACTAATCAGTGCAACCATACTCAGAACCCTGTAAGACTTCTGTATTTGCAACATTACTCTAAACGTACTTAGACAATACTGGGAGAATATATTATATTAATTATTGTTTTCAAACAAAGTTTTGCAGTGATCACTCATTCACAAGTTTTTAAATAAATGTTTATTACAGAAATTATTTTGAACAAAAAAGGCAACAGTATCTGTTGGTAATAAAAATTAAAAAAAAGTAACATTGTATTCATGCCCTATACAGTGAACTGAAGAAATGCTACAGGTATTTCTTCTGCTGTCATTCTGTGATGCTTTCTAGTATGGATTAACTCACATCTGCATCACAAGAATTAAGTATGAACACAGTCCCTTTTCCATGCTTTTCTCCAGAAAGTGCTGCATATTAACAGAAAATATTGCAGACAAACCACAGTTCTATTCATTCTGCAGTATTGGAACCAGTGTCTAGGAAAGAAAAAAGAAAGTGTGAGTAATACATATCCCCACTACAGTTGAGTATAAATTAAAGAGAACCAGTACCATTCTCTAATACCTTCCCCAAGCTCAAAAGCATTCCCGAAGCATTTTAGAACATGTTCTGTACCTAACCAACTCCCTCCACTGCTACCAATGCAATGCATGAACTGCTCGTGCTGTTTCACTTCAGTTAACAACACTGAAAAGAGCCAGCACAAAACTTCACGGTTGTGCATACATATCATTTGCTATTAAGGCACTAAAAATGCAAGCTTTGCTCTAACTTGTAGCGATGCACAAACATTTTATTGCAGTCAGCCACAAGCACATCTGGCTAAATCACGATTTTGCTAGAGCTATGGAAAAAATACCTAACTTGAATATGGAGAAAGACAAGTCAGTGTTTACTATGTTCCTTTAGCAAGTAAACTTCTTGTGGGAAGAAAGGCTGTAATGTTAACAGCAACTTTAAGTCACCCAGTTCTTTAACTCTTATCTGCATGCTTTATCAAGAGTGAAAACAATTAATACTTGGAAAGTAAGGTTTCCTCTACTAGCTATAATAAGTACACAAAAAAATAAACAAGACTAAGATTATATGCTTGGCTAATACCCGAAGTTGAGCAAACAATAAATTCTGTCAGCTCTTTAGAACTACAACTTGGAGTGGCCACTGTAACCACGCCAGGATCAGGAAGCCATGAAGAACCTGTTTCAGAAGTCTAGGGTATATTTAAATAAAACCTTTCCCATTCTCAGTTCTACCTTTTAGCATCACTCCTTGGGGATGAAGCAAGTGGCACCATTTCACACATCTTTAGCAATATTCTGCCACGTTGATGGTTTTAAAAGTTATAAAACCTTATAAACCCTAAAAGTCACTAAATGACTTTTTCCAGTAAACAATTTCGGGGAACACTGACAAAAATAATCCAGTCAAGCAGATATGGAACATAAACTCCTGTAAGCGTGTACATACAGTGGGCCTGTTGAGCAATATATAAATCTTATAATTTGCAAAGGCTAGCATAAGCTTTTCATGTGCTTGGGTCTCCTACTATCAAATCCAGCAAAGAATTGCTCAGACAGTTTTCTCAGACAATTGCTTGCTCGGACTGACAAAGCTCTCCTTTAATTCAATAAAACATGGTGCCATTTTAACAAACAGGTTAATACTAAAAAAGTCACCACACAGAAATTCAATTAAGATTACTTTTGAATTTCTAATTGCTCTAGTAGTAAGTACTTCCCAACAACCGGCATACAATAGTCTCGAACACATTCCTTTTTCAGTGCTTACGAGTTAGCGGAGCATTTAGCTTGCTTTTGCTTCATTTCTTATCATATGTAAAAGGAAATGCAGAGCCTTACTTTTGTCTGAATAGTGCAATCAATCTAAGTTTAATCAGGCATCTGGTCAAAGCTTTCTATAAATGATCAAGTCTTGTGTCTCAGCTTATTTATACCATATTCCATACTTACTTTTTCCATCACATGCTACAATTTTCACTTTATCCACTTTCACAAGTTCAGTGACCTCCCTAAATTCAACATCATTCAGTACAAATGTCCATACGTTGTCACAGAACCTGTATGTATTCAGAGACCCCTTTAAAAAGACAAGAGACATTTTCTGTAGGATACATCCCAAAAGTAACAGAAAATATGTTTACTATCTAGTGAACTACATACCTTCTAGAACTAGGTTTGCCATAGAGCCAGCTGTGAACATGAATGCATTCAAACTTGGCAAGCAAGCAATTCTTAGGAGAACTGCAGTTTAAATGCCCTCCAGTGGCTGAAATGTTCAAGACCATGTAGTGATGTTATATTCTATCCAAGGGGAAGCTTCACAGGTATGCTAGGAAGTTTTCTAACTTTTCTAATGTGTATAAAGGATCAGTATCAGAAAAGATTTCTTAAAACATGTGCCAGTTATGGCAGTGATCATAAAAAGATGTGAATTCTGCCATTGTTTAAATAAGAGATACTTTAAATTAAAAATCATGACAGAACTGACCTATGTGACATGAAAGCGTATCCCTGACATTTGATATATTAGTGAAGATGTTAGTACGTGAACCTTTTGGCTTTCATCTTCACATAGTTCAAACTGATACTCTTGAACATAAGTTCCAAGTAACATTGTTTTAATTTATCCACTCAACACATTCTGAACAGTTTTCTATGCCATGTTACATACACAAAGCAAGGTAAGCGTGTTAGAGAACAGAAGTTACGCTTTTTTTAACATATCTACATGGTTTAAAAATCTAAAATCCGAAGAGCTTACTTCATTAATGCGTTCTGCATAGACTGTAGAGGAAGTATTAAGATGTAAATTAACAAGATAACTGTTTTTGTTCGGGTTTTTTTCTCAAAATTACCATCAAGTTGACATTTAACAATTTGCTGGCTATCTGACATTAACTAGGGTTAGGCTGGCTGGAAAAAAAACCCCAAACTTATTTTTCTATGATATCTACAGAAAACAGCTAAAAAGTGATTCAGTGACTTGCACAAGGGTTCATCTACAACCCTCTAGTCTTTTTTCATGCTACTGATGTGGCTCAAAATCTGGGCTCATCTCGCTTCCGCTAGGTACAACTAAGAGCAGCAAAGGTCTCCCTCTCCACCTGCAAGACACTGAGGATGGCAATTCTACTTATGAAAGCATTTCCTTCTTCCCCCGTTTTCATCCTCCCACCAAATCTGGTTCTGATTTTTGCATGCCTTCAAAAGATCCCTGGCAGAATGAGAAGATAAACTGCCTTATTGCATACAGAATATACAAATAAACAGTCATTATCTCAGAGTCAAAGTGGACCTTTTTTGCTTAGAGCACAGAGCTTTTAATGACATTCTGCATCAATGCTTAGTTACTGCACCTCATAAAAAACCTTTTACATATTATCATCTTACCCTGAAATTAACTCTGTTCCTGACTCGTTGTGCCAGTGCTGAATTTATAGCTTTATCAAACTGAAGTAGCACGTGAAGGGCCAGCTGAGGTGTGATCTGCTGTGACTAAAATAATTAAAAAAAAAAAAAAAAGTTTTGAGTTGTTTCAAACTAAACTCAAAAATGCAGAAAACATCAAACCAAAATTCCCATGAAGCAGACCTCTAGAAGAACAATTTACAGATTATGTATTTACTTCCCTTTTCCTCTTTTAACTCCAAGAAGAAACAATGTGCTGACATGATTGTTTGTGTTACACAAAGAGTTCTTCTGAGAAATATTCATTGGAAACAACCAGAAGAGAAGGAAACTGGTTACAGCGTTCCAGATCAATCTGGCTGTTTGTTCACTGACCGGGCCACGCAGCAGGGGATCACGCCACTCACACCAAGCGTTTTCCTTAACCTCGAACGTTAAGAAAAAGCCTTCCCAAGCGAATGGAGTACCAATGGCTTTTCACTTCAGTCACTACGTTTTCCCGACGTTGACCACGAAGCCGTTTTAACAACTAACCTCTCTTTTTCCCAGCGGCCTGCCCAGCCCCGAAGCCCCCCCGCACCTGTATGAGCTCGTCCAGACTCTCCTGCAGGCTGTTGCCCAGCGTGGTGTTCCTGTACAGCTGGTAGGCCATGGCTGGACACCCTCCTCACCATCCGCGCCGCCGCCCGCCTGCTCTGGCCTCGCTCGCACTGAGAAGAAAACAAACAAAACAAAACAAAACAAAACAAATCTACAGAGCCCTGAACGTACAGTGCACGTTAAGAGCAAACAGAATTCAAAAAACATCACTCCGCAGACACTGACCGGCACGGAAGAGCTCTCGAGAGCACACAGCATTAAGGACAGCCGGGACAGGCGGCAGAGGAGCGAGCGGCGCGCCGGGACC
>NW_010126247.1:0-19789 GCF_000699245.1 Pterocles gutturalis
TAAATATAAAATATATTAAAATAAAATCAGAATATTTATCATGACTGCACATGTAAGATTCATTTATTCAATGCAGAATAAAACTTTAGATATACTTCCCTACTGAAACTGAGGGAGGAAATATATTTCCATGTGCAAGCAAACAGACATACCAGAACGCATCCAGCATGTGTATGGATGCAACATGGCACGGACCTCTGGAGGTAATCTTGTCCAGCCCCTCTGCTCAAGCAGGGCAACCCAGAGACAGTTGCCCACGACCACATCCAGATGGCTTTTGACAGCTTTTTCCGGGGATGGAGACTCCAAAGCCTCCCTGGGCAACCTGTGCCAGTGCTCAGTCACCCTCACAGTGAAAAACTGTTCCCTGATATTCAGAGTGAACCTCCTGTCTTTCAGTTTGTGCCCATCGCCTCTGGTCCTGTCTCTGGGCACTACCGAAAAGAGCCTGGTTTCATCATCTTTGCACCCTCCACCTCTTTTTCCCAGCTGAACAGTCCCGGCTGTCTCAGCCTTTCCTTACAGCAGAGATGCTCCAATCCCTTCATCGTCCCTGTGGCCCTTCATTGAGCTCTCTCCAGTATGTCCGTATCTTGCTTGTACTGAGGAGCCCAGGACTGGTTCCAGCACTCCAGGTGTGTCCTCACCAGTGCTGAGTGGAGGGGAAGGATCACCTCCCTTGACCTGCTGTCCATACTTTGCCTAAGGTGGCCCAGGATACCATCAGCCTTACTGCAACTAAGGCATGTTACTGGCTCATCGTCAGCTTGGTGCCCAGCAGGACCCCCAGGTCCTTTTCTGCCATGCTGCTTTCCAGATGGCACCTCTCCCGATTGCCATGATCATTCAAAGATTACTGAGTGGACTCGCAGCGACAACAGCCATCTTCCCCAGCACTCCTGGGTGCATCCCAGCAGGGCCCATGAGTTGATGTCCACTCTGCTTAAGTACTCTCTAACCTCAACCTCTTCCACCAAAGGCAGTAGTTGTAGTAAATTAGTTGTATAATTAGTCTGTGTGTGTCTGTGTATATATATGTGTATATATAATCCGTACCTTTGTACAGATCAGAAACCAAATCACAGGTGGCAGAGGTCATCTATATTTAAAAGAAAACAAAACCAAAACCAGAACTGGGGCTTTAATCCAAAAACTGAGTTCAAACCTACTGCTGCTATTCTGTTCTCTAAGGCACTTCCTTTGCAGGCAGCAGAACAGACTTTAATCTTTTCTGCCTGGAATTCAGCAGCAAGAATCCTTTTTTGCTCAGAACATTTCTCTGTATTTTTTTAATCAATAGATTCATTATATATAACAAAACACAATCTGGACTTTTAATCAAGCTGATTTAAGTCCCCACATTTATTTATAAGCAGATAAACAATCATAACCAGCAGAAGTTAGAGGAGGTATGAAAGCCTAATTTGACTCATTTTTTTCCTAAAATGAAAATGTTATCTTTTCTAGCTTACCTTGCACTGTACCAGCATCAACATCTGTATATCCAGTAAATATTTTCAGGGCAATATTTTAATAACATTAAGATCCTACTTAATTGTAACGGCACAGTTCAGTCTTCCCCTGGATTATACTACCAAAAACACTTCTCAAACATCAGTGCCAAATGGCTTGTTCCAACCTCGACAGAAAGGGCACTGCTCATTGACAAACAGCGTTAGATCTTTGCTGTCAAAATTACCCGCAGGGGACACATTTTCCCATCTCATAATGTTTCTAAGCCTTTTGAAACACTTTTGTGGTCTCATAAAGATTTCCCTTGACACCCTGTAAACAAAAGGTCAGATCTGCATTTACCCAGGTTCCACAGTTACGGCAGATTTATCACTGCGATATCTGAAGATATGGCATGGGCAAGCAAGCTGGAGCACTGTATTTCATTTCAAGCAGAGTAGCCCTCCAGCTCTTATTTTGCCTTTTTTGGTGGTTTTTTGTTTGTTTGTTTGTTTTTTCTGGTCTCCTCTTAGCAGAACTGAAAACAAGGCTCAACAGAACTCGGTTTGTTTCTAGATCACCAAAATAATTTAATTAAAAAAAATCAGAGATAAAAACGAGCCATTAATCTAGAGAAGCACCAGCAAGAAATGGAGATTCTTTTGTCAGGTTTGGCAGTCTTGAAGTAAACTGGTTATCCAGAGATACATTTCTGGCACAGAAATTAGTCCTGATTATCAAGCATCGCAGGAACAGTAACAGTTTCAATATCATAAGCGAGCCTAGAGAAGCTTTACATAGGAGAGTACAGTTATTCGAAATCAAATGGCAAAGAAACAATATGTGTCCTTTCCCGTTTGTTTACTTTGGGGCATTTGACAGAACTTTTGGTGCAGTCTGTTTTCTTGGCAGTGCCAATTCTCTCCACCGTCTCTACTGTAAGCCAGCACAGGCACAAGTGAAGGACCAGAAGCTATTTTTTAAGTTTTTCCTACCATCCCTCTCTCTGCTTCCCTTAATTGGCTAGGTTCAGGTCCATGTTTTCCCTTCAAGCTAGAAATGGCTTGAGCTCTTAGCAACAGACGGTACACTTCCCTTTGAGTTAATTCTGAACCAGTGTCTCAGGACTGAGATTGCTAGAGGTGTTATCTTTCAGCAGAAATCCTGATTTTATAATCATTACCAATCCAAAGCCTACTTTAAACAAAAAGTTTTTAAGCTCTTCTGTGGGATTATTCTGTGTCAAACAACTGGTTCAATCCATCTAAGAGAAAGATGCTATTGGAATGCTGAAGATGCAACAAAATTCATTATGTTAAATGAAGAGCTATTCAATATTTGCTACTGAGTAAAATTCCTCTCCCAAACTCACAAACAACACCCAAGTTTCTGCAAGTTCTTGCCATACCAATGAAACAGCTTTCTTCAACCTGGGGTACAGGCAAAATAATAAAATAAAATTGAAATAATAATAATAATAATAATAGGTAGAATCTAATGGAATTGGGAAAAACGGGAAAGAAAACTGGCCAAAAAAAAAAAAAAATAATCAACTGTGAGGGCAAAGCTGGAGAGAAGGTTAAGACAATTTGATAAAGCTAGAAGGAGAACAGGAGACAGTACTTGGTCACTAAAGATGGGGAGAGCAGTGTAAGGAATCCATGGAAGCCTGACAAGATGAGTAAAACAGGGAAAGAAAGAGAGGGGCAATGGGAAGGGCAGAGACCACAAACTTGCCTGGTCAGGAAATGCCACTAGACTGAACTGCAAAACCAAGATCTGATGTTAGGAAATGCAAGACACTCTAGAAAGATGTTGGGAATTCAGCAGGTGGGCACAATAAATACATATTTTTAATTTAACATCTTCTTACAATAACTCCAGTATTAGCACCATGGGTCACAAATCTATTAAAAATATGGAAATAACGGGAAAATTAAAGGAAATGAGCTTGGCTGTCAGTGCTCTTGATTCCTTGCATGAAGAGCAAAATTCAATTGAAATGTTTCTTGGGGCAGAGAAAGATTAAAAGAAAATTAATGGTACTCTATGGGCACAAATAACGTTTCATAGGGTTTGTCTGTGGTTGTCGTAGCTAAAGGCTAAATAAAATATTAAGTTTGAGTGAAAGTTCAAATCATACAATATGCAGCTGCTCTTACTTGTTGTTGTCAAAATAAATTCCATTGTACTAATGAGTAAAGAGCTGAAGCTGTAATGAGTCCTACTGTTTTGACTGCTGACCGAAATATTTATCTAACCTTTTGATAACCTGTTTGGGTACTTTTTTCCCCCCAAGAGATGCTGTGGATGCCTAATTTGTACATATCTTTTACATAATGTTTTCTGAAGTCTCACAAAGGCAATCTCATTTGCCCTTCAGTTACTGTCCCCTGAGCACATTGACCTTTACCCTTATATATGCCAAATACTTTCAAACTAGCATAATGTTACGCAGAATTTATTTTGTAAGGAACCCTAAAAGTTGTCTGCAAGTAGGACATTTCTCTATAGTCATTTAAAATCAAAATTCAACCACTTATTCCTATTAATTAGATTTGTGGAGCAACCAGGAACTATTAAAACATGGATGTCATGACGAATAGCCTTCCCGCTAAACACTATTCTCTGATCTCCTTTACTCCTTCCAACCAAAAATTCACCATGTCATCACTACTCACTTCAGAATTCTCTTTGTCTCTCTCCTTCCCTCCCTCTCTCTCCTGTTCATATATCCTGTAATTCACCAGTAGCTAAAATTCTGCCTTTCTTCTACACGACATATAATTCAGGAGAAATTCCCAATAAAATACACCGAAGAAGAAGATGATAAATATATTGTTTCCTGTAGCTCACGTGGACCTGATTGTTAATTTGTTTTCTCTCTGGCAGGGCCCCATGTTTTCTAAGAGGAATAACGCCTTGGTATTTGTTGCCATTCTGTGATGTAGACTGTTGAAATAACTATATTCATTCTTGGTATAAAGAAGTATAAAAGTGAACAATCCGACCATTGTTACAAATAAAGACCATAAAACAACATTACAGCTTCTGTACAAAACCAGGAGGTATTCAAATATGCTGCTTCTGCTCAGGCGGATAAGCTCTTGTGCTCCTTCTCACTAGAAAATATGAAAAGCAAGGAGGGCTTTTTTTGGGGAGTGGCATGTTTTTATTGACATAACGTACAGCTACAATACCCTGAAGCACATACAAACTCCTGGCCTTGGGGGACAGGGCTAGGAGGAACGCACCATCTGTCCGGCAGCTGATTCCCGTGGCAGAAGAGCAGGGCACACAGGCTGGAAGAGAGCTACAAAGCATTCAAAGAGGTTCTCCTCTTGGGCAAACCAGACTATGGTGGCATGGTGGCGTGCACCTGTCCTGCAAGCTAGATACAGCCTCAGAGTGCCAAATTATCTGCTAACGTTTGACAGGGATGTGCCATCAGGAAGTCTTTTTGCTCAGAATTAGTTCATTAGTTTTCTCCAAAGATGTTGCCTAGACAAACAGGCTGATAGTTTATTAAATCAGCACTTAGAGTGAACACTTGCTTTCAAAATCACTGCCATAGCCTGTACTCCAGTTTGACCATTTTGCCTTTAAAATGCAAAACCTTTGGGAAACAAACAAATAAATAAAAAACCCCAGAAAACATGCAGCACCAATTACTTAAAAAATGCTTTCCCCAAATCCAGTTTAACTTTGATCTCCCTGTTTATCCCTCTATTTCCTAGTTACGTACAAATTGCACAGTGATACACTTCAAACACAGCACTGCATTTGTGCTTATACACTGGCATTTGCTTACTGACCCCAGACCTCTAGATGCGTTTTTATTAGCATCTACTTTGGAAACAGCAGCAAGAAAAAAACCCATACACACCTTAATTCACCCTTTGGGATTAAATGGATGAAGGAGTATTTGTGTTTATTTCTGATTTCCTTTACAAACATGTGGGCCTGCCCAGATCCAGCAGACAATCAAGAGGACTAGAATTTTGCACTGAGTGAAACATCTGTCCTGGGCAGGAATTTCCTTTTCCAAAAATACATGTTTTCATTCAAGCACCCTTTCAACCTGGCAAGTTCTGACCTCTCTTCCACACTCAGGTAAACACTAACATTAGACTCCAAAACTCAAAGCAACAGGGTGTGCATCAGTAGTGCCCAGCATGGATTGGGAAAGCCTGGTTTCAAATAACTTTGTTTGTTGAAGGGGAGATAGAGGAATAGAACAATGCAGGTGCATGGACAGCCATCAGCCGAGATGACTTCAGTCTGGTACAAAATATCTCACAAATTTATTAAGTTAAAAGCTATTATTTGTGGAAGTGGATAATACTTGTTCACTTTAAAATAAGGTCTATTTATTTTAACAGCCGATAATCACAGCATTCAGGAAACATATTAGTGTAAAATATCTTGTACAATTTTTCCTTGCATACGGAGCACAGCTCCACCCCATCTCCACCGAAATCTTAAAGCAGATTTCTCATTTTGGACATTGGACTGCTTGCCAGACAGCTTTCATCAGACAAACAACATAAAGCTCCAAAGGAAAACCTCTCCAGCTCCCAGTGGCAGCTCTCTCAAGGCTGACTGTATCTCCTCCCTGCACGTTGAACTTTTACGTCTAAATGCATTAGACAGAGCTCTGAATATTTAAGCAGAGTAGAAAACCAACGTGGACAACATGCAGCGCTTAAAGACAATTTTGGCCTCAGCAGCATGTTCAACAACCTTATTCACCCTACACGTAGAGACTGCCCAATCCTAAATGGAGTTCACACCAGGACTGGAGCCACTTCGTTCAACTGGTGTTTCCAGAACTTAAATAGAAAAATCCTTACACTACTTAGAATATATAAGAAAAAAATTTATATTAAACTATACAATTTGTTTCTCAACGCTCATACGCTTTGAATCCAATCTGGACTCAAATGTAATTATACTCGCAACAAATTATTCCACCCCTTCACTGTTTCACAAAGAAGGTGAGATTTACAGAGTGTTAATAACTAGAGCAAAGCAAGGATAAAAGAAAGAGGAATGCAATATCCTAGATCAAGCAGAACATCTTGGAGAATGTCTCCA
Organism: Pterocles gutturalis; assembly: GCF_000699245.1. Classification (NCBI taxonomy): domain Eukaryota; kingdom Metazoa; phylum Chordata; class Aves; order Pterocliformes; family Pteroclidae; genus Pterocles; species Pterocles gutturalis. Next base: position 6,550 of record NW_010126247.1, read on the forward strand.
GACTGGACAGTCTTTGCAGGCTGCAGTCAGACTGCACAGGATGGACAAGCTCAGCTGTTTGAAAGTAAGCTCACTTTTTACGTAACAAAGCTAAACTTCTGAAGACATTTCGGTACCCCACTCCCAGTAAAATCACAGCTCACAGAAGTGCTCAGAAGGCCTTTAACGATGTATGTGGTTGCTAGGAACGTAATGGGTAAGCATGCAGGCTTTCTGTTGAAGCTGTGAAACAGGAGGAACATCAGGATAGACTGCACAAAAGGCAGAGTGCTGAACAAAAAGCTTCCCCAACAAGACAGCAGAAACAGGGATGCTTTAGCCTGAGCCCTAAGAACTTATAACCAAAAGTTAAGTTGTTAGAACACGCACCCAGAAGGTGAGAAGGCAGTTTCATTTCCCTGTTCAGCTTCAGGAGATGCAATTCTCCCAGCAGGGTGCTGTAATTAGCAAGCTGTCCTCTATGGTGGAGTGGGAAGCTTTGATCTCTCCCACTGAAGCTATTTGACTTTTCAGCAAACAGGAACACTACAGCTGCACTGTGCAGAGCCACAAGAGCTCCTCCCTCTGCTCCAATGGCTGCTCAATACACGTGAAATGCATGAAAGCATAGAGCACATCTCTCGCTTCCTCTCCCAGGCATGTGTCTCAGCGGCTATATTCATAGAATCACAAAACGGTTTGGGTTGGAAGGGATCGTTAAGGCCATCTACTAGTCCAACCCCCCTGCAGTGAGCAGGGACATCTTCAGCTAGATCAGGGTTCTCAGAGCCCCACCCAACCTGACCTTGAATGTTTCCAGGGATGGGGCATCTACAGCCTCTCTGGGAAACCTGTGCCAGTGTTTCACCACCATTACAGTAATTTTTTTTTTCCTTCTATCTAGTCTGAAATTCCACAAATTCTCCTTACCGGCCAAGTAAGTCTCTAAAATGCTATGAAAAATTCAAGAGCTTCAACTGAGGGACTGGCTGGGAGCATCATAGACACCCAACAGGCTGGTGAGTAGGTCACCTTCTAGGAAGTAAGTGATGGGATGTCTCACCTCCTCAAGCAGAAAGGTACACAGGTACTTGGTTTCCTGAATCCTGGGGGACAGCCCTTTTTTCTGGAAGAGGCAGCAGTAGACCATCAAAAAATGGGTTACGATCCAATGCATGTGCTGCAAGAATGACCACTGCAGTGGCTGTTGCAATACAGACTGCAAAACACTGCCTGATTTGTGGAGCATGAAGAAGACCAAGAAGAAGATAAGCACCTGGCACCTCAGAACTGCATCCCACAGTAGTTAATTTCAGAAATGTATGTACCCCCCTGCCCCAGAAAATAACAACAGATAAACAGGTTTTTCCAGATGCACTCAGATGTCCAAAGAAGCTTTTAAGCATCTTGCACCTTTTGTGGATCTCCCTTCTAGGCTCCGAGGTCTCACATGAGCTTTTACATTAAGCATCTGTCTATCCACTATGGTTGGCACAGGAGCAGGCAGTCTAAGCTGTTAAATGCTTGGTATCTAAGGATCTGAACCTCTGAATTTTTCAATTAAGAATTGCTTAGCCAAGAACATAAGAATGGTTTGAGATCTTTAGATGGAAAACAGACATTTGCATTCACTACACTAATGCATAAATGCTAATGACCCTTTGTGTTTAATGAGACAACAAATATATGTCTACAAAAGTGGAAAGAAGGTTCTCGTTGTGGAGTCCTTCTAACAGGTATGAAGTTAAACAGGCACACACATGATCGTATGACCATGGCCCCAAGGGAACTATAACAAGTATTAACAACTAACATACCTCTGAATAAATAAGCAAACATCTTGTATATGTTTAAACATCACCTCAGGTACTAACACTTTTGCTCTACTTTTCCTTTTGTGCATGACACTCTTTCTTTTTCTATGCCAAGATACAGTACTAACAGTGAAACTTGTTTTGTAGTTTGACCGCTGAAGAGTCACCTTCACACTTCTATTCCTTTAATTGACATTTGACGCTGTGGGAGCCAACTTGGCTTGCCAAGGAGACCAGGTGAAACCCCAAGGTTTAGTGTTCTGTTTCATTTCTATACCCAGTCACTAACTATGAGGCCATTTGGCAGCAACAGTCTTTAAGCCTTCAAAATAATTAGTTCTTGCTAAGATAGGAGGAGATTGTAGGAAAAACATATCAAAGACTGTCACGGATTAAAAACAAACAAACAAACAAAACAAAAAACACAAAAAAAACCCCCAACCAAAAAACAAAACCCAACCAAAAAACCCAAACCAAAACACCCAAACCAAACAACCCACACTTGTGCAATATGCCCTACTTGGAAACAGTTGAAGAAAACTTTGTCAGCTAAGTTTGTACCTCTATATACCCTTCTATTCCAATTAAAAGCGGTGTAAGAGAAAGAAAAACCTTTCAGAACCGGGATGTGCACAAAGGAAAAACCCAATTCATCTCAGCAATTAAAATTGGCAGTAAACAAAAGAGAATTGGGGTGGCAAGTAATTTTCTCTTTAAATATTCTGTACAGCTCCACAACAGTATTTTCACAGATCACTTTGAAGAAATGTTAACATAGAAAAACATATTTTAAAAAGTCTTTAAAGAACTCTTACTTCAAAAAAAAAAAAAAAGTGCTGTAAGATTTTCCCACAGTCAGATCTGTGAGGTTTTTGTTTGTTTGCCTGAGGTTTTTTGATCAATATTCTCAGTACCCATTTATGTCCAGGAAGAAACAGAGCTTTTCTGAAATCAACAGAAATTTTCCTGTTGATGGCAACTGCTGGAGGCAGTATCTCATACCTGTACCTTAGTCTCCTAGTTCTGAAGAAAGTGCTCTTTAATGACACCAGCCACTGAACTGAGCATATTTCAATGTTAAACCCCCAAAAAACCAGAGAGGATTGGGAATGACAAGAACAGACAATCCACTAGATGACCCTTACCTCTTAGAAATCACATCTAGGGCTGGGGAGTGGTGGCTAGACTCTGTCAGCCCCTAATAGGCTGCAGATGGGATAAAGGGCCTTAAAATGCTACAGATCTGCCTACAAATGATGCCAGAAGCTGGGGGTTGTTCTTCAGAAGCGACTCTTCCCTTGTTTGCCTGCTAACATTTATTTCAACTGTAGAGCTGGACCCAGCATCATCCTGACTATAAAAGACTCTTGGAAGACATGCTTCTCCCATGCAATTGACACTCAGCACATTGACATGTTCCTTCCACCCCTGGATGTCCCCAGTCAATTACCTTTTTTTTTTTTTTTTAAAGTAATTCAAACCTAACTCCATTCTCTGCTCTCACCACGGTTTTTACTCCCCTTCTCATCTCCAGAAAGTACTAGTATCAGAATATCTATACAATTTGATACTAGTTACTCCTCTTTTTTTTTTTTTTTTTGTGTGTGTGTGTGTGTGTTAATATCTGCCTTTTAAAAATATTCTTAAAATATTTGCTTGTGTGAAATCAGCGATAGTGAGATGGAACTGCTTTGATGTATCACCAAGCTGGAAACTGATAACTGGGGATTCTCACAGCAACCAGCTGTCCTAATTTTTCTGATTTATGTGGAAGAGAATGGAAAAGGTGAAAGGACAAATGGTCAAAAGAGACTCTTTCCTGCTGTTTCTCAAGCGTAAATCAGTGCTTTGACGACTCAGCTTTTCAGCTGTCCCCCTGCCCCACCACCCCACTGGTATATCAAAATGCAGCAACAGCCTGCAGTTGAAAGTGGACTTACTGGTTCCTGCTGGCGCTGTTTACAGTTTAGATAACTGTTTCTGTGGGCAAGAGCATTGCCCGTCATCTTTCAGCTTTCCTCCCTTTATAGCATCAAAATGTACCAAACACACAAAATCTCAGATGGATTCTATGATGTACTCAACACAGCACACCAGAACCAAGAGTCCCAGCTTTCCAATGACCTTTTCTAGAATAGGGAGAGCAATATTTTTTCTTTCCTAAAATCAACAGCTGCTACATATTCTGCTCCCTTCTTATTCCAGCTGGGGTACAAGACTTAAGGGTTTTGCCAATGCTAAAAACACTCCCAAATATCTATAACTTCATTATAATGACCTAACATTATTGGTAAGTTTGGGATGTAAAAAACCAACCACACCAAGGAAACCTCCCCAAACTCCTTTGTCTGTTGTGGTCATCAAGGTACAGGTATGAACTCTGGAAAAAATCCTGATGCTATGATGATATAGATATGATTACGTGATAATCTTCCTCTTATACTTAACACAACAGATTTCAAGTCTTTGGAGAAAAACAATGCACCTGTAAAAGAAAACCCCAGCCCTCCTCCTTTCATGGGATCCTTCTGGACCCAAGAGTTCATTGAAATTTGATAAACCAAATTTCTTTTAAATTACACGCATAATAAAAACCAAACTAGCCTTCGCCCGCGGTGGCAGATGTGGAGGGGGAAGACAGAGAGAAATGCACAAAAATTAACAACGCTGCAGTAGAAAAGTTCTTTTATAAATTGTTGGCTGCTGCATTATCACCAGATGGCAATCTATCCGTGACAAACTCATCCTACTCAAGTCCATTACTTACATCTCCATATGCTCTCAATTTTCTGCTCTTCCACATAGAGTCAGATACTTTACAGAGCCATAAGTGTGTTTTTTAAAAGTTCTGAAAAGGTATTCTAGGTATTAAAACTTGGAATTGTAATTCATGTTTAGGTAAGTTTAGGTAATGAAAATATTCCACTTTAATGTCTGAAGCTGGGAAGCAATGCAAGGCTCACTATTTCTTCCAACAAAAGAAGCAAGAGAATTGCTTCAAACGGTGGATTTGGGCATGTTCGACTCAGGACACCATTTTATTTTCAATATTTTGTAAAATCAAATAAAGGATTTTAAACAGTATCCAGGAAATCACCAGCAACTCTATAAATCCTCCGATTCTGTTTATAGATCTACACAGCTACAAAGTGTCTGTTCAGAATTTTAACCTGGCCATAGGAGAAAAAAAATAGAATATGTTTTTGCTTTAATAACCACAACAAACTGTAATATTTTGAATATAGGCCAAATATAGTGGAAGAGGATTTGTCTGCTTGAAACAGTTAGTCAAAGTCTTTCCCATAAAACGCTTGAATTATGACAATTAGATAACTTAACCCTTCCCATATATTTCACAGCAGCTAATAGCCAACTATACTATTACATGTCCTACGGGTGATATAATAAAAATTAATGCATGTTATTCAATTACTAGCTAATTAGAAGTATTTACTGTGTTTAACTACTGGACTGTGTGATAGCAGAGTGGTGATTTCAATTACATATTTTATTAAACACATGGTAATTACTGTAAGAAATTTAAATAAAAATTGTATTGGGGGATCATAATTCTAATCACCATCCTTTATCAAAATTCTTGATAGAGTCAGACAATTATCAAGAGGAGACACCCTGCCAACTGCTTATGGTGGAAACGTATGAGTCCACAAAAAAAAAAAAAAAGTCTTAGTGAGGCTCCAACAGAAAAACTATAGTGCTTTGAAAAAAGATGATGGTTACACAGGCTGCTGCTACAGCTCCATGCAAAGCTTTCATACAAAAAAATGCCAAGAATCATATTTATGCAGCCATTCCAATTAATCTGTTTGCAAAGACACGCAATTCTCTGCTCAAGTATCCGATGGGCCAGGGTCACATTTTGTCAGCTGATGGCACTTGCTTAGTGACAAGGACCAGAGGAGTTTGGTTCAGGTAGATTTTGCACCACACAGGAGGGAGCAAAGAAAGAGTTATTCGAAGGGACAAAATGAGCAGAGCCTGGCAGGGGTGCACCACGTTCTTCCAGAGTTCACAAATAAATACACGCAGGTGCAATTTCCACACACAATCTGTTATCGGGGTGCTTTGTTTCCCATGTATCCCAGTCTCACAACCTGGCAATTAACTAAAAAATCCAAAATTTCTGCATCATAAACTATTATAACACCATATTATGTAAAAATGCTTTTATAAAAAAACTCCCACATCAACCTGACACCTCATGGTGTACCAACCATGGGCTGGTAGGTCTCCGCTGAAGTTAATGAAGTCACACCAGCTTGGAACTGGTATAAACTAACCGAGAATGATGCTCCAGTGTTTCCCTTTTAAAATACAGTAATCCAAGAACTTGAAGCACTCAGAAGAATAATTTTAGAAGCTAGGACAACAAATAAAATTCACCATATTCACTGGCCTACAGGAGGAGGGCTTGGGGAGGCTGCAGCAGCCTGCGTTAGCATTTTAGAATTCCTCCAGTAGGAACAAACAGCCCCGTTTGCATGCTAAAATCAAAGTCCAGGATAGCAAACAACCTCCAATTTATGCAGCTGAAAGTCAAAAGGCAAAAAGCCTGGAGGAAGTTTTATAATCACAAGCTTATCAACTAACAAACAAAGCTTTATGAGAAATACCTGTGTAAGTGTGTATGGTTTCCAGAAGAGGAAATAATGCAAGCCATTAAATAGATTCTACAAGACCTATACTATGCAGTTTGCATAAAGCAGGTGATTTTAAAACAAGACACTAATATAGCAAGTTTCAAATAAGGCAATCAAATTTTTTCCTCTCCTATATTCCCACAAAAATAAGCTACAGTATAGCTAGAAATATGCCTGCAAGCCTGACATTGTACTACAACGGGACATTCAATAAGAGGTAACATTTTAGTATTCATCTAGTGGGAAACATTTTAAAAATAAATACCAATATATGACATGGCTTCTCTGTGTATGAAGCTTATTAAGAGTCAGTAAAAACTCTGACTGTACATTTGCAGCAAAATGAGGGAACAAAAGAAATTCAATTATTTAGTTGTTCTACGAAGCACACCAAGGTTGACTCGGAAAAAAACAATCCATATCTTACTTAAATATTGTATTAGACATTCATTTCATGAACATACTGTATTTTTATTTAAAGCACATTCTAAGCTTATTTTTAAATTAACTGAATCCCTCCACTTCCAGAAACTTAGCTGAATTTCCCTGCTGTTAGTGAGCAGATGCAACATACTTTTATTAAAAAAAAACCCCAACATTTTCAACCTATGTTACCTTTCCTCTGTACTGAAGCAAATTATCTAACCCTTAGCTAAAGAGCTGCTGGGATACACTTTTCTAATCAGAAATTTTATGCTGGCAGCATCAGTTCTGCTTAATTTGTGATAGACCCACAGCTTATTTTTTTTTTTCTTCTATGAAAACAAATGGAAATGGAACACCTGGTAGCTGTCATGTCAAAATAATGTATTTCAGCCCATGGCACCCTCCCTACCTAGGGACTTCTTGCATAACGACAAGAGAACTCTTCAGTTCTAGCCGTCTTCTTCTGCAAGAGCTCTGCTGCTCATAATTTTATATACATACTAGGCCATTATTGCCCCACTAACCATTCTGGAATTTCATCCAAAACCAAATGCAACACAGAAATTATTCTATTGAGTCAGACGCTTGCAACTCTTGAAAAACTTGTCTCCTACATCTCTCAATTTTTGTGTTGACATAGTTGGTAAAAACTATATTAGAATACATTCCTACCCACAACCTCCTTCCTCAAAAAAAAAATAAATCCTTTTTTAAATTTTAAAAATATACAGGACTTTCCTGGTCACAGGATACAAGAGAAACTCTCCATAATTTAGGGACACCATAAATAAGTGACAATTGTTTGACAGTATGCTTTATGTATTTTTTTAAATTCTTGGAGTCTTAATTTTGAAATGTTACTCTTTATCTCTCTTTCTAGCGGCCCTCCGCTCCCCAATCTCTGCAAGAGTTGATCACTGGAATCAACAACAGCAACTCACACTTTCCTAACGTTTGCACGAGATCAGCACTATTGGTGGCTAGTAACAGAAAGCTGCCATCCTTTAAGCATCTAGGTCTGAGAAAAATACCACATACATACTCATACAGGTTTTTATTAGTTATATATATATATATATATATAAAATCTTTAATTCATAAGTATCATCAAACCACTTAACTCACTTAACTTGACTAAGAAGGAAGAAGTACGGTGGATTCTGATTCCAGTTGTAAAAATACAAAAAAAATCAACCATAAACAGTGTTTTATTTTTGAGATTACGATCTACACTTTACATACTCTCATGCTACATTTCCTAGGAATTTAAAACACGAAAGCATTTTAGTGTCCCTTCTCTTTCTAATCTTTGAACAAAATAAAAAACAATCTTGTATATATGAAAACCAACCATCTATTCCTCTTTGATAGCAATCTTTATAAAATACCATGAAGAAAATAAAGAGATGACAGCATTGCTAAAAGGACCAATGTAACAGCCAGCAAAAAAAAAAAAAAAAAAAAAAAAAGAGTAAAAACCAAAACCAAAACAAAACAAATCACAAATGCTGACAGTCTGATCTATAATTGTTATATCCATTTGTTCTCCTACTTCTGTCTTGCAGCCAAACTTTGGACCAGTTAAACACTGATACCAGCAGTGGTTTGATCATTTACTATGAGAATTACAGAGACATCTTCAAAGCGACTGTAGAAACTCAGCTAGCTGGCTTAGTAAAAATAGAAATAGAAGGGGGTTAGAGAGCTCTCCTGGATTTTACCATTATTTTTGGACCATGTTATTCTCTGGTCAGGCATACACAACACATGCAAGTGCCCATACAGACAACAAAATCATAGTCAAGTTTGCCTAAATCACTCATTGTAAAAGCAGGACTCAAAAGCTGGGAAAGTACATCCTGGTTTGAGTAAGTTATTTCTGAGAACTGAAAACATAGTTTTTTCCTTTTTTTTTTCTCTAGTTGTGTCTAACTTGATACAATACAAAAACACACAATAGCTTTACAGTCCTCTTAAATAGGACTATTAAGATTATCGAAGCAGAACATGTATCTGGTTTTTAGTAAGATGTAAGGAAATAAATTAAAAATACATTGAACAACATCAGGATCCATCCTAACTTGAGAGGATAGCACAGTTCACCTGTGCACAAAAACTCCACATAAGAAACTAGAAAGCCAAACTTAGAGCAACTGAAAAGCAATCTGCCTGTGCAGAGCAGCAGCAGTCAGCTTTCCAGTTCTGCTCAGATCTATAAGTCGCCGACAACCAGATGACCTTCACAGGTTCCTTCCCAAGTTCATTTTTCAGTAGTTCTAGAGAGCTCCAGATCCAGAACCCACAAGAACATCAAGCAAAAATTTATGGATAGCACCTGGACCTTAACAGTGAAAACTGCTGAGATGACCTGTAGAGTGCTGAAAGAAAATTCCTTCACCAGGCTGTTAGAGATAACGACAAACACATCTGAAAGGTACTCTTCCATGATCTTTCCAAACAATTCAGCACCTCTAATTGTTAAATGCAACTTAAAAGTAACCAATTTACCTTCCTTTGTTCCATACTAGAGCAATTCCAACTAATTCCAAGTCCACAATGAAATCCCAAGTCACATTAATGGATCCTTCAGCATTGCTTTGGCATTCCTAGTCCTCATCCTATATGTTCTCTCACTGATAGTTCACCCACATGCAAGAGAGAACATCTTAAAATAAGTTTGCACAGTGCAAAGAACAAGTCACAGCGCAGAAAAGAATCAGACCTCAAAAATCAGAATCATCTCTAAACTCATCCTTATGTTGAGAGCCATCAGCAACGCCAGTCCCCTGTGCTCCCGTGGGACACCACCCTGACACCTCACCTTCCATTGTCCCGCCAGTGCTCTTTCCGGCTCTGATGCTAATGCCATTAGAGCCTCTAACAGAAGAAATGTTTCACCCGTTGCTGGATCTCAAACTCCCCCCCAAACCCCACCTTTGGTATGTATGATCTTCTTAATCCAAAACGCAATAGGTAAAATGGGGGAAATACTGCTTCTCCTAGCTTATTGCTGGAGTCCTTGATGGAGGACCTGGAAAAATGCTCCCTCTCCAGAACATCTCTGTCAGGCACAGAAGCAGCATTCATTCACCCAACAAAAAGTCAGACAATTTAACCTGCCTTATTATCCTAAGATTTTGCCAGAACTGATTAAAAAACCCTCCTATAAATCCATAAGTGATATACACTACTTAATTTTACTACAAAAACACTTGAAAACACCACTTCCCGCTCTGAAGATGGAGACTTTCAGGAATACTTGTGCGTTCCTGACTCCCTATACGCATTTGTAATATAGGTGTGCTTTAGCTAGGTAGCTCCAGCAATCCTTTTCTGAAGCAGACATTCATTAATACACAAAGGAGTTAGTATAAGTTCCATTCATTACCATTTTTTCCAAGAACTGAAGACAAGGTCAAAAACATCTTTGTAACATACTAGGTATCTCCACCAATGAGTGAGACCTCATTTAGCTGAGAGGAAAAAGGAGATTTCTTAAACCTGAAAACTGCATATGCATATCAAAAAGGAAATCTAATAAACTTCTTTCTCTAACATATATACCAGTCTTTTTTTTTAAGCAGGCTGCTGTGACTTACGTTTAAACAATCCAACGTTCTTCTGAATCGCTTCACATATCAATGCTATTTATAAGTGGCAAAATGTCCTATGGGACAGTGGTACAAGAGATGGCATTTGGTTATATTATGGCAGCATTTTAATTTAAAACAAAAAAGAGAGGGTAAAAAAGAATATACAGAGGGCAGGATTCTACACTAAAAATAGCCGTGGCTCAGGAATAGATTCATGATCTGACACGAGATTTATCTGCACTTATGAAGATTGATTAACACAGATGGCATTGTCCTCTTCTGCACAGCTAAACTATGAAAAAAAGAGCAAAAAAATTTTTTTTTTTCAAATTATTTCTGACATGTGCCACAATCATTATTTAGCTTGGCACAACATAACTTGTATTTTTAATGCAGAAAAAAAGAACATCAGTTAGAAAAGGTTTAGTCACGCTATATGCAATCATTCACGAGAAGTTTAAGTGTATGTTATCAAAGAAAATCAAAGCAAGTGTTGAAGTTACTCAAATTACAGTAACACAGCCTTTGTTTCACAGATAGCTAAGTATCTCTTTTTCATACTTTTTTTTTTTTTTTTTTAAAGCTCTCAGTATGGATCGTGTTCTCTAAGTAGTAATCTGACTCGCTGCCAACCTCATTACTAATTTATAACAAATGTTCCTTTTCTAAAGAATCCTGATTTCTCCATCAGATTAAATGAAATGTATATAGCTTTCATTAAGCTTTCATTACATGCTTATGAAAGACTATTTTGATTATAGGATGAGAAGTAGAGAACATCACACGATGTGCAGGCTAAAGATAAGAACTTATTAGAAATAAAGAACCCTCTTAATTTGTCATTAATCTAGGACGAGTAATTTATCTCTACCACTATTTACCCATCTGTAATAATGTCTGTCTCGTTCATATTCACAAATTTTCTTTCATCAAACCCTTAGTTTTGGAAATCCCTTCCATGTTTTCACATTATTTGGAGGCACCTCTTACAAGTGATTTCCTCCCCCAGTACTATAAAATATTAGAATTGACAAAATATTTACAAAAAAACGTAAAACAGGATTTTTTGTCTTCTACTTGAACAAAAACATAAAAATTCAAATAAATGTATCAAATAATTTTCCTAGTTAAACACATCCTCAAACCTGCCTTAGTCTGCTAGCTCATACCTAGTACGTGCCAATTTTGAAACAGGTCTGAAATGAAATAATTGTCTCATAAACTATAATTTTCAAACTTTGGGTGATGCAGTCCTTTACAAACACAGTATTCACGATGCAGAGAATATTCATGAGCTTATGGACAAAATTTCTTGCAGATCTATCTCCCCACTCTCCCAAAAGGACGGATGCACCCATGGGCACATCCACACGGATACACCCACACCTTCCATGATAGAAACAAGCTGACACTAGGGAACAGACAGCCCAAATTTGAGCAAACCCAACAGGATAAAAAAAAAAATCTCCTACTGGAAAGCCTCATGTAACAAAAAAATATGAGGAACTTCCTTCACATCCCCTCCAGTGAAGGGCAGTTTTATGGTTCCTCATACTCTTCTGTCCTTGTCCTTCCCTTGCAGGCAGTAACGGAGCATCACCTTCAGAGGCTGGCACCTCTAACAGAGCAGCCCAGATTTATAGATGACCTCCTGCTCTTCAGTTCGTCTCCTTGGTCAGAGTTTTAATTAACCCTCCCATGCTCACAATTTGGAAAATTCAACCTTTCTCCATCCACTGCTTGTACATTATTCCTCCATGTTTACAGCTCAAACATAAATTTTATAAACATCCTGCCACCCACCAACCACATTAAATTATAACAACATTGCAGCATGTATATATAGTAGGGTAACAAGGAACACTGGAGAGAGTGTTCATCTGCTTGCACTATATGATCTGGGAAAAAAAAGAATCTAGAGAAACTGAATGGAAAGAATAAATAGTTATTTTAATCCCATTCATCAATAAATTCCAAATTAAAACAAGTTATGCAAAAACATGCTTAGCCTTCCTGCAAAACATATTGATTAATATCATTCCTTTAGTTGCATGGCATACAATTCAAGCAATTAAGTCTCCCTGCTTTTAAAAATATTGCATTTCATTTTTTTCTGTTCTAAAATAACTGTAAAGTAAGGTTTGCCCTGAGTTACTATTGTGTCTGGATCTTTATCATCTTCCTATCGCCTAAGCTAATAATTGTCTCTAACACATTAATAATATGTATTGAAGACTCTCAGATGCTTAAATGATTTGCTGTGATACTTTAAAAGCATTCCTCCTAGACCAAACTCTCTCTTTCCAGAGCTAATAATCTAATTTTCAGATCTTTTGGGAGACAATGTGCATTCCATGCACCAGGACTGGAGCCTTCTGCCTCCGTTTTCTGTGCAATTATAAATAACCGAAGAACTATTTACAAGCAGGGAGAATACAAACAAGTAAAAAAAAAAATTGTACTTATTACACTGCCAAATGTGGTTTCTGTAGTGAAAAGCACTTAAATAATATCTATAAGCCACGCGTGTGTGTGCTGTTTTTTTTGTACGCTATTGTGTAGTTGCTAAAGAATTTGCAGCTCAAATGCAAATAAAGTAGCACCGCACCTTTTCCCCACAACAAAACAAAAAACCCCCTTCAGTTCCTTTCAAACCCTTCTCTAATGGTTACCTTGTATTTTATTCTGCTTTTTTCTTTGAAATCTATTCATGAAACGGGACAAAACACCATGAAGTCAAGACCCCTTTCCAAAAACATGCTGAAGG
>NW_010126247.1:19820-66782 GCF_000699245.1 Pterocles gutturalis
AATGCCGCTTTCACGAGTTCTTATGATCACGTACATACAAGCTGGGCTCCAGCTACAAGCCAAACACACACTGGAACACTTTTTCTAGTAAACGAAAATAAATATCTTCTACTTTTATCATTACTGCCCAATAAACTAGACTTTTTATGACACTCCCCTTCCAGCTAATGGTGTGGAAAAACATGGCTTCGCACTTCAGCTAGGAGAGTTTAAATCCCTGTTATAGCCTTTAGAACTTTCTGACAGGTTTTAACACAGAAAGTACTTACAAAGTTTTAAATTCTTACCAAGACAGGTACAACTGAGGTGAAATTAACAATTTTGACCAGTCACTATTACCATTTCAGTATACTGAAGACAATCTGTACAGTGAGGAAAGTATATGTAATTAGTGAAATTTCTTCACTGGCAAATCCCAAATAATCTCGTATTGGTGCAGATCTATAAGCATGGTATGGTCAAAGCTACATCTTTCATATTCAACTACGTTTTGGAGACAGAAGTTCACGGTATACAAACAGAAGGTAAAAAGCTGTAGTGCCTGAAAAAAATAAATTAAAATAGGTCTTTATCTTCTTTGGATAGTGCACCTTAGTTAATTGTCAAATAAAGTAAATGGGATGGGTGATCGCTTAAGAGCCAAGATAACATTTTAAAGTATAATGGCTACATTCCTCTCTCTGCTATCAAATTCCCTTTTTGCCTTTGGGTGGACAGTTTAGTGTCTCCAATGTAACTCAACAAAACTCAAAGAGTGTGTCTGTGCTTCTGTCTACCTTATGTTTCTACCAAATGAATACAGGTTACAAATGCATTAAAAATGTTATTGAATTACAGACTCAGTTTCTCAGAGACCTCTCCTACTTCTCTGGGCTTCTTAAGGGCTTACTTTCATGAGCAAGGATATGTGTACACCCTCAACTCGTGTCAGTTTTCTTACACACATAACTGAATAATCGAATTTCTTGGAGAAAGACAAACATTTAACATGTATCTACAAGACAGAGAAATACTGGTAGCTGTGTCAAATTTAGAAAGCTGCAACTGTTAAAAAAAAGTAGGGGAGAGAAAATATTTTAATAACAACTGAACAGAGGGTCTATATATATATATGCAGGATCAATGGGACCTGTTTGTTTTAGTCATTCAGATTTCTTTTATTCAGAGAGAAAAATGTCCCTACAAATTCTAGGAACTTGGTTAGGCTGCACCGAAGCACAATACTTATACAGAAAAGAAGCATTTGAGTACGGTTCTTCATCTTCCTGTGTTTTCTCAGGTAAATACTTGGTTTATTAGTGTTAAGATATCAAAAACAGACTGGAAAATTTTACAGAAGGCCAGACAAGAGTCCATTGGTCTATTACATTAATTGATTGAATTTAGTCTGTTTAGTCTTCAAGTCTTCTCGTTACTTGAAACTTTTGAGTTAATGACAACCACAAAGAGCTTAAAGAGCACATAAATGTAAATATAATATATAAATATAGAAAGGCTTCACAGACACAGTCAAAGAACTCATGTGCTGTTCTTTCCCCAGTACTGCTTTTGCCATTTAATACAGAAGACAACACTGCTATTATTCATGGTACATTTAAACTGGATAAATTGGGATATACGCTTTGAATAGTCCCGAGACAGTGTTCAGGGTCACTAGATCTTAGAATTTGTTTGTTTGAAGACTCCTGTCTTCAAAACCAGATTTTTCTAATTGCTTTCTGTCTAACTGAATCCTTGTCAAATGTTTAATTTTTACAAGTCACTTAAAGAGATGCAAAAATCTCTGGAACTACTCATGTTCTTTATCTGAGACATTTTATTACATTTAATAAGCAATACAATGTGACTTGTAAATCATGTCAGGAAGTTTAACAACAAGATTAAACTAACTTGGCTTGAAAATATCACTATATGAATCACAACCAGTGACAAACCAGAAACAAAATTGATCATTACAGAATTTCATCTAGGGTAGATGAAAAGCCTACTCCAGTAGTGGCTGGATGAGTCTTAAAATTTCATCAGACCTCTACAAGTAGTCTTAAAATGAAGGAGCCATTAATTAAATCTGCAAATGATGCACTATGTGGGAAGATAGTTAAGTGCTAGCGAGATGAAAAGAAAAAGTGGGCCTGTGTTAATAAGAATTGCCAAAATGAGAATGAAAAAAATGCTACTAAGCACCTCTGAGGGAGATAAGCTAAACTTTACATGTATAAAAAACATTAGATTTATGTTTCTATATAAATGCAAAGCAGCATTAACAATGCACTGAAAGATCTGAGAGCGCAAATGGAACCGATAGCTAGACACCCTCCCTCCTAAATATTAAAAACTGCAAAATCTGCAAAAGCAAATGCAAAAACTGAAAAGTAAGGTGATGCTCCATAGCAGAGACTGCTCTTTGGTTTATAGCGTGGAATATATTGAAAAGTCTCTCTACAAAATGTGGTAGTATTTCACAAGCTGCCTAAAGGAAAAACATCCAGAAAAACATTGGCTGCTCTAATTCACCTCTAACTTATTCAGACAGACTAACTTGTGGTTATTAGTCTCTGGGGTGTCTCAAGACTCACAGGATACAGTCAAAGAAAAATAGCCAGCATAGACCAATAGTTTAGCCCTCAAATTCCTATCATTACCAGACATTTGTATTGGTACCATCAGCTAATGAAGCTTCAATTAAAACCCTGCTGCTGCTTATGCTGCCCTACTGAGCAGGATTCCAGTGGTATTTCTTTCTGGGAATGAAATGATCTATTCTGATACACGGCCAGGCTCTCTAGGTATCTCTGTACAATCTACAGAGCTAATACCAACAAGCACGAATCAAAATTGCTGTCTTTTCATATGGTGAATTAGTTAAATGTTTGGTTTGGTTCTTTACAGAATACAAGTTACTTGATCTAAGTAAAAAAATTACTGTTTGTACTAAAATAATTCAGAATTGTCTGTTTATAGTGGAGTTTCATTGTAGCTTTTTTTTTTTTTTTAAAGCTGGAATAAAAAATTCTTTCCTTATATTTTATGTCAATATTGGTGTCTCTTTTACGGTGCAGCTCTGATTTTATAGGACATTACTATCCTGTGTTTCAGGAACAGCATTCAGATCTTCAGCAGTCCCCCACAGTGCCTTACCATAAAGCTGCATATTTTATCCCATCTTCCTTGCCATTCATGCCCACCCACGTGAGACACATTACTCACATCCAAAGATTATAGCATTGTTATGCTGATGATACCTAGATTTATTTCTCTATTAAACATTAATGATGCAGTATCCTGGCATAAATTTAGAGTGCATTTTTAGATGTACAAACTTGAAGATAGCCATGAAATGTATCAATTTTCCTGCCAAACAAATTTCATACTGTCAATATATAGTTAACTCCTACTATTTTACCTTGTCTCTTCCAAATAATTCACCACAAAAACATATTTCTGCCTGTATTTTCAGCTAGTCCTGGTAACATTGCAAATCAGCAGAGAAAAAGTAACCGAGAACACTTTATAGTAATTAATACTTCTCTAAAGATGATACAGACACGAGTTAGGTACCACGTACTGCTGAAGCTTGCACTCACATTGGCACATTCATTTTCTCATATCCTTTAATAACAGAATTAGACTGTAGATAGACACTGACACAAGATGACAATACTTTTTAAAAAAACAAAACAACTCTTTTTGTTTGGTTGGGTTTTTTTGCATAAGAAAAGACAATTTCCACAATTAAGTTAAAATTGAAACCCCAGACTTGCTCAGACACCTAAAGGACTAACCATCACGGTACTTATCAATCCTTCTCTGCTGAGTACAGCAGGAGAGACACGAGGCATGTAAACCAGCCCAAGCTGGTTTTGGATATCACCATTTCTAACACTGTCAATAGGGGACACTTAGTAAGATAATTCCTGTGATCTATCATTCAGCACATGCCTCACAATTTAAACAATCTGCTGCCTCAGCAAAATGGTTTCCTTGCACCTTGCAGGCTCGCTTTCCCAACAGCTCATGTTCTTCACCATGGGATCTGTATCGCACTGAAAAAGTAGAGGTCCTTGCAAAGTCAACAGCAAACAATGAGGCAAGCAAAGAAGGAGCAATATGAGGTTGCTGCCTTCCACAGCATTCTGCAGCTTCTTTACTGCCAGCAGTGCCATTGAAGAGGTCAGTTTTGAAGTCACCACGTCTTCTAATGAAACAGGACATTATTTTTGGAGACAGTATTTCAAGTAAACGCTAGACTTCTTTCTAAACTGGCTGTTACATTAGGATACGTACTGCAACAAAATATTTTTAAATACATAGATATCAATAATTTTCTTTCTCATAAAAAACCATACTTTCCTTGGGACCAAGTCCTCTGCCCTTGTCTATACAATGCCTTCTTGAAAGGAAGCAGACAATAAGAGGTAAGTGCAGGCTTTAGGTTTACAGTGCCTGTATTTTACTGGAGGAACAGCAGCACGAACTATTCAAGGAAGGTGGCATCTGAGTTGAGCGTGTTTGGAGAGAAGAAAGAAACCCAAAAATACCACCACAAAATGGCTTGCAAAATTAAACTTAGTGTCCTAAAATCTTTACAAAGTAATCAATGAAGCATCTATCTACAATCAGAAAGTACTTAAATAACATGCTAGGTTATTTCGCTGATATGGCGAAATGGCACGCTCGTAAAACCAACAGAAGAGCAGAACGCAGAAAGGCAAGCCTATTGCCCCATCATCCATAACAAAAGACAGTAGGACTTTTGGTTACAAAAAAATATTCTGTCTTTTTAACTTATATTTCACTTTTTCATTAAAGTCTGATGTTTTAGAAGCTCTACCTTGCCATGGAATAGTAGGTCACAGCACCCAAAGGGAAAATGAGACACATTACATACCAACACTGATGAATCTGAAAATATCAGAAGGCTCGTGGGGTAGGATGCCATCCAGCTGGCCGCTATTTTGTGATGCATTAATCAAAAGAGCATCAGCTACAGGAGAAGTTAATCCTATCACAACATGCTAAAGTGGAACAAGCTGTATCACGGCTCCATGCCATGGTCACATACACCTTCAGTAAAGTAACACCACACGCAAATTCAGCTCTTCCAAACATTACATAATTCTCCACATGTGCTTATTACTGTGATTCAGGCTTGTACGGGGTTTATATCCCCACAGCACCCTCCCAGTGCTGAGTGTCCCCCTGGCAGCCAGCAGGGGGTGTGTCACACAGCTTGGGAGGGGGCGGAGCCGGGACAGCTGACCCGGATTGGCTGTTCCAGACCATGTGACCTCAGCTCAGCCAGAACAGCCAAGGGCAGGGAGGGGGAGGGGGGCCTTGGGTAATGGGTTTGTCTCCAGGAGCAGCTGCTGCACACACTGAAGCTCTGCTTTCCCGGGAAGTGGCCGGACATCGCTTACTGAGGGGAAGTAGAGGATAACATCTTTGTTTTCCTTTTGTTTCTGTGCGTGGCCTCCTTGGCCTTTGCTTTAATTAACCTGCTTTTATCTTGACCCACGAGTTTTTCATCTTCTTCTCCCCCTTTATTTTGCTGAAGGGGGAGTGAGAGAGGGGCCTGGTGGGCACCTGGTATCCAGCCAAGGTTAACCCACCACACTGTTAAACCAAAGGATGGGTGGCTCAGATGTCAATGGAGCTTTTGGGGAATAATGCAAAATTTCCACCCCTGTACTGCTCTTACTGGAAAAAAATCTGCAGGTTTTTTGTTTTGTTACAGAACAGCTTATTCATTAATGAAAAGTTTTAAAAATTAAGCATCCAAAACCACATAGACAGTAATCTTAGTCAGAATAAGTTCTATCTTTAGACACCTACTCTCATTTTTCTGTAATAACAGACTAATTCTGTCTCAGAAATCAGTATTTACTTGATCTAAACTCAGCATCATAGAATGTACTTCCAGATGAAAATCCTCCAGGTTTATTAGAAAATAAATATTTTACCTATAAGGCAGAAAGTACCAAACCATATTGCAGAGTATACAAAATTGACTCCCCAACAACAAAAAAACCCCATCCCCCAAAAACTGCTTAGGTTGTAGCATGTGAATCTCTCATCAATGTGCCAGTTCAAACAGAAGGAATAAAAAGAATCACCTCGATCCCTCCATTCCGGGATTGCTGAAAATATCGTCCTTTTTAGACCTAGGGTTTCTCTTGGGTTTGTTTTGAGAAACGTTCCAATTTGTTCAAACAATGTGGCACAGGAACAGCTGTATTAATTCATTTATATAACACACTACTTAAAAAATACAGTAGTTCTCTTTTCTCACAGTACAGGCATGCTGCAGACAATCTGAACAGCCAACGGTGACCGTGTCAGGAACGGTCTGGTGCCACACACTGAACAGCAGACCCATTTCTGAGCACATACATTTCATGGTTTAATAGTAGCAGCACATAAAATTCAGAGCAATGGCACTTAAACTATGCCAATTTATGATCCACTCAGAATCTCCCTGTATTACTTTTCAAGCTCGGTAAAGACAGATAAGGACTCTAAATTACCTATTTAAATGGTTAATAACAATCTGATTAGCTAATAGCTTTTGTTATTATGAGCACTCATTTTTACTTTGAAACATTGACACAAAGCCATCACACTTGTTACCTCTGCTAAACCGCTATAAACCCATAATGCAGTGTCATAAATTTAAATATTTTATGCAAATATTAACAAAGAAAGCTGGTACCTTTTCCTAATAAAGAATAATTCTTGACATTCAGAGAATTCAAAGTAGCTCAATAAATGGCAAATAAGGAAACCAAGGTACAGAAAGGAAAAAAATGACCTAGGTGAGATCATACAGAACATCAGTGAAAGCATGAGGTCAGAGAACAGGTTTTCTGATAATGAATTCAGAAGCTTCACTGCTAAATCATGCTGTGATGAGAAAAAAAAAAAGTGGATACAGAAAGGTAAAGCAGAAATTCCTGAACAATTCTCAAAACATTGAGTGACATTACACCTACACATACAGTGTAAGATGGCAATGACAATGAAAAAAGCAAAAATACCAATATTAAGATGATATCATAAATTCACTACTCCCTTCAGGAGTGTAAAATCTATTACAGCATTTTATCTTCAACAAGTACCTAATTAACATGTAGAGCTACTTCTGCATGTTTCCAAAACCTGTCAATTTATCTGAGCGGTAATTCTGTTCAAATGTTAAAATGAAAATTGTCATATACATCATGTTTTGGTGATAGCACCTCCAACCCAGGCATGGGCTGTGTCTGTTTGTATATGCTAACTCAGACTTCTGTATCACTTTGAGATGAAAAGAAATGCTCTTGATAAGAGTAAATGTCAATTGCAGTATCCCTATGAAAGTTCTACCATCTAATACTTCTTTATTTTCCTTACCACAAATAATACTGTACATGTTATTGCCTGGTGCTGTGTAAGGATCGTTTTATTAAGCACCACACTTCAGATAACTTTTAATGTTTGCATTTCTCAGAAAGAATTATTATGTCACCATCCCTCACCTTCAACAGCTGACTGTAACAGAAAGGGAAACATTCTTAAGGTATTTACCTCATTGATTACATCATCAAGAATGTAGGCTGTCACCTGCTGGTGTGTCACTAGCTGCATCCCTCAGTGGCACTCCACATTTGCAGCACAGCTCTCGAGGACCTTGTTTTCCCCCTCACAACTCAAGGTACAATTTTTTTCTTTTGCACAGCTAACCTGCTCCGGGGGCAAGCTGTACTTAAAGAGAAGGCAGGGGGTTCCTGCAACCCTATCCCTCCATCCCTTTACACCAGCTCCAGATATCAGGATGCTGCAGGACAAGTTGGTGCTGGTGGACCCCCCTCACCATGTCAGTTGACTCATGCTGTGGCTCCATGATTTCTACATTCAGTGCTACAGGGAAAGCAGAAACAATTTCAGTAGCATCTTGCTGTTGGAGTGCCCTAAGTGTAGTGCCATTATATCATTATGGTTGCTGCTCCTCTTCCCTTCCTTCCTCTGCTCCAAACAAAGACAAATATTCTATTTATCTCATAAAATCTAATATCAGTTGACTGAACAGCTGTCCAGAAAAGAAAGAAAACAACATTTGGAGCTGATATACTATGTAAACATCTTCTTACTCCCATACTTGGGATTTTGCAGGAAGCTAGATTAAGGATAGAGCACAAAAGACACTCCAGTTGAGTTGGGGGAATATACTTAAGGATGGATGCTTCTGTAAACATTCAGATAAATTTGTCTAAACAAAATACTGATTAACAGATATTTATCTCTTGCCAGCCTTACACTAATAGCACTGAGTTTTTCTAACAAACACAAAACTACATCTTTAAGGCTTCCCTTTCAATAGCTTCAGGGTTTTGACACTATACTCCATGTGGTAACTGAACTATTTTTAATGACACAGTTGATAAAACAGTTAACAAAATTAGTACTTTTGCTTCCATTTATTTAAAAAGCAAGACTACCAACTAACAGATTGAGATTGATTACTCAAGGATCTAAAACATTACAAAGTCTGGCAAGAATATCTATCTCCCCACTCACAAACCTGAGCACGCACATACTCTTGCCACAGCCTGAACTCAGGCTATTTGCCCCACATTTAAAATTCAAACTGGTTTCCACTTATCCCTGTGAATTCCTGAACTGGCTCACTGGGTTGTCTGGTGAGAGCTGGTGCAAAATTCTGTGGCAAACTGCCACTGACTGGCATGAATCACACCTTCGGGGAGGAACCTGAAGCAGTACCCAAGCTGGAAAACGACTGATATGCAAAACAGTTTTTGTAGAAACTCTTAGCTTAAAGATCCAGTCGAACAGTTTCTACCAAGGGTTCTTTTCCCTAAGCTCTCCAGATTCCAGCAAATTCCCTGAACAAGAGACTGTTTGTAGAATTCTGCTCATCTCCTTCTGCCTCCTTTGGACTTTCACACAAAGTGACTATCTCTGCTCTTGAAATGCAATCCCCAAAACACAGCAGTGGTCTCAGGAGGCCTTACCAGCACCAAATGGACAGGAAGGATTCTTTTGGGTGTCTTGCGGATAAAGTTCTGATTCACTTGTGTTTATATAAATGCGTACAAACGGCAGTGACTTCTTACTGAAATTTGTCTGGTCTGTGCAACCAGGCTGACCGACCTGAAATTTCAGAAAGAGCCTCTGCTTTCTTAAGGCCTTGAAAAAGATGAAACATTTAAATGTGACATACAGGCAGTTGTGACAGCACAAGATAATGCCTCAAATGAGGACACACAGGGAGACACAAACTGCCGTAGCAGTGGTTGCTTCAGGCTCTCCTGAGTCCCTGGCAATGACAGAAATTACTGTTGGATCACATCTTGTGGACAGTCCTTGAAGTTCAATAGCAACATTCTTTTATGGACAAGGCATAAATTACATATTTTAAGTTTTAAAAAGAACAGAAAATCAGTGACCAACTGAATAACTGCAACTTATCTAAATCAAATCCCAGTGAAAGGAAGGTTGGTCTACTTCTCACACACTGTGTTTTGATTCTGAAGGCTTTCTTTCCCAGAAAATCTTTAAACAGACAAAAATACACAGATTTTAGAATACTGATTGTCAGTACGTAAAAATCAAATTCGCACTTGTGAATAAGATCCATCACTTTTTAAGGTAGGACTTTGATACATGTTACCTGAGGTCGGCAACTGCACAGAAAACTGCAGAAAATTTAGTGACACTGCAGTAGCACAACATGTCCATTTGGATTAACACACTTGTTGAGGACCTGGAGAATTAATATGGGGTTAAGAGTCAAGGGCTTGATTTCAGAACTTAAAATGAGGGAAGACAGAGTCTACAAAAGGTTAGAGACATGGAACTAATAATGAAAACTTCCAAGTAGAGGATTGGGTTCAAGTTTTTCTGAAATACATGCAAAAAACCACAAAATCATTTGAGAGAACCTTGCTACTCTGATTCCGACAACTCTTTGTTGTTGCATTCAGAATCTTTGTCGCCTTCTGGCCCCAGAAATGCATCACAAATTTTTCAACTAATAAGGTGCATACAGAAACATGTCAGTGTCTCAACAGTCACAGGTGGACCAAGCACTATTAAGAAAACAGACCTGGAAATACCAGGTAAGTCTCAGTAAGTAAAACAGTCTTTACTTTCACCGTTCTCCATTAAATTCATTTTTTTTTCCACATTTGTATTACTTTTGTTTAACACCTAAAGACTCACCTTCCACTGAAAGCATCTCAAAAGCTCTTCCTGGAGACTTTTTTCAAGCAATTAATAAATAACTCAAAAACACAGACATGTAACTATTTACCACAGTCATGAAAAACCTACAGAAACAAATCTGTTCACTAAAACTGATGTTAATTTTTGATTCAAGAGTACATGTAAAACACATTATAACCTGAAAAATTTTCACTAAGTAGCATATAGTCACCAATTACTATTAAGTGGCTATTATTTTATGACTGAAATATAAGTATTTTGCAACTATTGTTAGTAAGTGTTTGTAAATAAAATTTTTTGACTCATGGTAGGAAACAAAAAAAAGTTTATTCATCAAGAGATTAATCTAGGTTTAAGGTGTCTGTTTTGGACCTGTGCCAAAAATGGCAAGTTACTTTCCCCTGCTCACAGAGCACTAAATTGAGTAATGAGATCAAAATCTGTTTGTAAATGGCAATACAGTGAAGAAGTCTTTAATTAGCACATGCAAATGTCAATTCAGAAAATTGCTTATTATCTACAATGTTCAAAATTATAACTTCTATTTATACAAATCTAGATATTATAGGCTGTGTAATTAGATGCAAATTATAAGGATATGCATTAATCATAATTTGTCTTTGCAAATAAGACTAATTAGCGTTTGTAATAGTACATGCACGTGGAGATTAACTGTGAATCACTCTTGCTCAAGTCACAGGCTAACTGAAGTCAGCATCTTTTACTGCTTTCTGATAAACCAGCATCACCTTGTACTTTACCTATGCATACAGTACTATACTTCAAAATCTATCTATTGCTTTACAGGTAGAAAAATTCAGATCAATTTTGCAAAGATTTTCTAAATTTGGAATGAGGAGTCCTCTGCTCTCTCTGGTCCCAGGGCAGGGAATAATAGTACTAATAAAATTAATACTACCTGTCCAGCTCATCCCAATTTTTTGGGGTATAGACTGATAAAGAATGAAACATTTAAATTCCATGGAATGGAAGCAAGGCATAACTTTTAAATATTTTTTTTTAAATTTGGAGAGCTAAACCAAGGAAATAAGAAGCAATTGCTGTCCCCATAGTTCTCCCAATTTGTAAATAGCTTCTACTTAATCTTGATATATGTGTTCATATGAACTGCACAAAAAAAAAGTCATACTATTCCGTTCATGCCACACAAATAAATGAACAACATATTCAATTCCAGATCCCACTATAAAAAAAAATAAATGGATAGATCCCATCTCTGACACCCTTCACTACACCTTTTAAAGGTAAAGCAGATTTCTATTCTAGCTCTGGCGAAACCTTTTCCAGGCAGATACAGTGGAAAGCCCTTACTTCTAGGACATAACATTTTCATGCACTCAGACCAAGTGACAGAATGATTAATATTCATTAGTACAAGATAAAGATTTTGGCACATTTCATGTACAAAAGGTTCGCACTGGAAGACCTTCATTATCATAATTGCAAATACAATGCTCAAAAACAGGAGATGCACGAATGAAAAAGAGCTTTATAAAAAAACCCCAAACAAACAACACCAAAAAAACCCCACAAAACTTTAAAAGCATTATTATTTCTTCTACAAAACCTACCAGCTCCTCATGTTTGTGTATTATATTAAGAGTTATTCCTGAGTCATTTACGTTACAAAGATACAAAATTCCAACAGCTACCTTAATCCAAACCCACAAACTCTATTCACCGTTTTGGAGAATTATGACTGCAGCTGGTACTTAAATACTTCTCTGGATTTGGACCGATGTGCTATAAAATCTAGCATATTAGGTGTCTCCTATTAAGTTCGATGTGTCTGCAAAATATTCAGTGAAGATAAGGATCTGTGTACTGCTCTGACCCTGTTCACCAATGAATGTCAGTGCTGATTCGTTTCAGAAACCAATTTAATTATTTTTGAAGATACTGTTCAAGATGGTGACTTATGTTTCGTTAAAAGAAAGCCCCAGACCTTAAACATTCATTTTGCACAACCTTAGAGCCCACTGGTAGAAGTGTATTATGCTGCTCAAACAAATTGTTTTCCTGAAACAAGAAAAACTACAGTAATATATTGAGTTACTGAAGTTAATGCTTTTTGCAGCAAGTCACTTAACCCTTTTGAAAAAGTAATGTTACTAAAATATATGGAAAAAAGCAGTTTGGATATTTTGCATTAATACTATATTAGCCTTAGAGGTCCTTTGACACTGTTTGCTGTGATTTCGATTTTGTTTCCATTTACGGCTAGTGATGAAATTCTAATCCTTGTGTGAGTAGTATAATCATGTGTAATCATAAATTGCTTTGCCTAACTAATGGCACCATAAATAACTTAGACTACAACAAGAAAGGGTTTCAAAAGCACAGCTACTGGTCAACCAGCAAAAGCTAGAGTTCCTACTGGCCAATTCCTACCCTCAACAAATGTAGCTTCCTTGGAAATGTAGAGGGCATCAGCTACCCAGCATCAGCACATGGCTTCTTACAATAACATATCATTCGATCAATTAACTTTGGAAAAGTTGCATTGGATTTAAAGCAGTTACAATGGGTAGATACTTATAGTGCCTATATATCACTTTTTACATGGAAAAATAACAACTAACTAATTGGTGATTAAATAAAGTACACTTGAGACAGATTCTGGCTCCCTTGTGTTTTTCTAACCAATCCAGGAAACAGCTTGCACCTAAGGAAAAGTATCTGAACTGCCCTGTGGATTACATACCTTCTCTCCCCAAAGTTGTCACAGCCCTAGAGAGCTCTGTCATTTTAAAGGACCCTTTTAAAAGGAACCTTATATATGAGGGTTTTCTTGGTTATTTTAATTGGGACTGAATTTACGCAACACGATAGAAATCAATGGAAAAAAAGTATTATAAGTAAGCAAAGAATTGCTGCAATTTCTAGGGTCACCACAATTCAAAACCTGGGCTAACAGGCAGAGCTTTTCCCTATAGTGCGAGGACCAACACAACACTGATTTAAAACATCAACTCCAGAGTGAATAGTTGTCATGTACCGTGGGGAGTTTCTCCACTAGTTATTTGAAGCATCCTCTCTCACATGTGCACACATGGTGGAGCAAATTTATGCAACTAATCGGTTACAGAATAACATGTTACATTTCTGTTGTGGTTGTGTTTAATGACTTTTGGCAATGCATTGAGAAAAAAACAAAAAAAAACAAAAAAACAAAAACCACAAACTAGAAGGTACTATGTGCAAAAGAAAACCCAAATACTAAGAAAACGTGCAGAAGAGATTTTGAGTGACTCACCCTAATGCCTCAGGATGGTTTAATATAATGTCCTAGCATCCCAAATTGAACACACAAGTTGAAGCAGGCTGTCCACACTTCCTTGTTCTCCCATCAAAACAGAGCTCCTTGGGCTACAGATATTGAGCTGTACACTGTAATTACGTCTGTAGAGGTTTTATCTTAGTCCAATGGCTAAGAAAATATGAAGCAGCAGTATGCTTCCCCTGGGCAAGAATTCTCTAGACAACAGTGGTTTCTTTAACCTGGCCTTTAAAAAGGAGGTGAAATTCTGCCACACAAAATCTTCAATGGGTATGCTTCTAGGTGCATTTAATAAGATTTTTATTTGGTCCTGCAATAATCTACTCAAAGTAATTCAAGAACAAGCTGAGTATTTTATGACCATGTGGCCTTAAGCTTTGAATGTGTTCTTCATGCTCATGCAGAAATACGGGTACTAATTGTAGATTAATTAAATTTATCAGAAGTAAAGTAGCACATTACATTCATTACTTACAAGCAAAGGGCAAGGGGAATCAACAGCTGGAACAAGGCAGGACAGAAACAAAGCTGAAATGGGTGTCTACAGCAGAAGGAAAGCTGAACAATATTGTCAAAATACTGAACCGATCTATCTTGACTGTAACAGTAGGCAACTCACCTGGAGTGTCATAAGTCAGCTTTAAGAATTTTATCTGTATTTGTGAGCAACAACAAGAACTATGAGACTGAAGTGTCCAGACTAGCAGTATGAAAGAGGAATATATCATGTCAGGGCTCTCTCTGCACCCTTTGATTTCCTGTGCTAGGATCTTGTACTAACGCAGAACACGACCAACATAGAAAAAGCATCCTGTGTTTAACCAGAACAGTGGCACAACCTACTGAAAATTCATGACATTATGCAATATAAGGTATTGCAAAGCACGAATGCAAAGTAAGCCTTCTGGCAGTCTAAAAAGTTTTCTGTGGATACCCAAAAGAATTTTAAAGTATTTTAATTAAACTGTACATCTGCATGGTGAGCTGAAAATAGATGTTCTCTATGCAGTCCAAGCTGACAGCACACAGTAAAGCTCTCGTGATATATCTGTTACAAATAGTTCAAGAAAACCAAAGGGTAGGTAAACAAGTTTTACAGGGATTTCTTACTTGATACAAGATGGAATACACCAACATAATTTTTCTAGACATTTAAAAAGATACATAAAATTACCTTACCACGCAGAGAACTGAAAACGGCATTATTTTCTTTTCACATATTTTGAACACAGCAGCTAGCATTCTGAACTATAGGAAAAATACCACTTCCTAGTCCCTGAGAATTATTCTGCATTGGTAGTTTGCTTTAGATGTCTTTTTTTTCTTATTTTTAGGTAGAAGGAAAGAGAAAGACTGAGGAAAAACACAAGTTAAAAGAAAAACTGTGACTTTCCGGTTTCTGTTATTGTTGAAGTTTTAGAAGCATGCTTTACGGGTGATAAAAATGATGTTTTATAGAAAAGAAAGAAAGGAGAGGATAAGCCAAATGGGACTGTAATGTGGAGAGGGAATAAAAACAATACAGCAAGATAAAAGGAAATGAGCGAAGGAGCAACAGCAGGGGAAAATAATGAGCCAGAACAAAAGCCCCGCCACTAACAGAGTTTGCAAATATTCCCAACAGCAAAAGAAATTTGCAGACATGGCAACATGAGATTTGAGAAAGGAAGACACAAAAACCCGAGGTTTAGGAACAGAGTCAACCAACTAATTTCTTCCCTTCCTGCTTAAGAGACTATAAGAAGTTCTCTGATCGAAGCATTTGGCACCTTGTTTTGGCAATATATGCCCCATACATATATAATATTCACCTAATAAGTTTCTCAGCAGAAACACGTTCAACAAAAAACTATGATGATAGTGAAACTACTGAAAAAGACCTTTAAAAATCATGAGCATTGGACACTAGCTTTATCACCACTGCAGATGATGAGAAGCACATTAATTAAACTAAATAAAGAACAATTAAACTTCATAAAGAAGAATAATCAAACTAAGCCCAAACCAGAACGTATTCCTTTAAGGATGTTGTTGGGATAGAGAATACGAGGGAAATAAACTCATAAAAATTAGGTCTATCAACAGTTATCAGTCTTCAGGTTAACAAAATCCCTAACCCCCTTTGGTAAACTGGGAGGTTTACCAGTAACATCACTCTACACTTTTTTTTTCTTTTACTTTTTCTCTACTACCAGTCAATATCCGGAAAGAGCACTGAGCTATGAAGACCTTCAGAAGACAAATCTATTGCTCTCCCTCAATGTTTGTTGTAAAGAGAAATATTAAAAAGTAAAGAAGGATGTTGGTGTACCCTGACGGGTTCATAACAGTTTTGTTTTCCTCCTTGTTCTCACTAGTTGTGTTCTTGTTTTGTCTTTCACACTACTTCTCTATGTTATTTTATCAGTCAGATCACCCAAATCATCACATCTAGGAGTTCCATAACAAGGGAATTTTTAAAGGTTTTGGTATTTAAGTCACTGTTGAGTTCACACTTGTACTGTTTTAAAAAGATTGGAGAATTTCCTCCTCTAGGAATAACAAGAACAGGTATAAGCAATATATGTACACAAATTTTATTCAAATTTCTATAAGAGACTATTGTTATTATTATTTTGCCAAGTAGTTTATTCCCACAGATGAAATTGCCAGTGTTGGACAGATGCTTCTGAAATGGCTACCACTGAATCTCCACCCCAAATTTGAAAGGTAAACTCTACCTGCTGTTCCACTCCTGTTTGGTTGACATCAAGCTTGCACACTCTCAAGTGTTGTATTGATTTAATGGAAAATGTGATGAAGAATCACCTCATACGTAGGACTGCTAATAAAGATGTAGCACACCACTTGGTCAAAGATTTTCCAAAATAGTAAGACTAAATGCCACACTAATCCATTACCAATAGTGGAATAGATAGAATTGCCTTCTTAAATATGCCATCTTTAATTTGGCCTTATTTTGTACAATATTTGATTGCTAGATTATTTTCAATGAGAACAGAGGAAGACTGTGTCCCAACAGAACATGGGATAAATACCGGTTTCTATATTTTTTTAAATTATGCCTTTTCACTGCCATCGAAGATCATCTCCTCCCAAATAAATGAATGCAGTCTCAGCTACAGCCAACTGACCTCTAAACCAAACACTGGTTCTTGACTCCATACTACCAAAAAAGAATTCCAGCATTAATGCAATTTAACAGAATATTCCAATCAATTTATTGATTTTTTTCAGGCCAGCTTGCAAGCAAACTTCCAATTTTTGTGTAATTCATGAAGGCTAATTGTTCTGAGAACGTAATCAAATTGGATCAATGTTTTTTGTAAAACGTTTCTTTCTGAGGCTTGGACCATCTATCTTACATATTAACAGATTTGTAAGTTGAAGGAAGCATTTTCCTAACATGAAAAACAATTATTATTAACACTCATCCAATTCAGGTCAGCTGTGGGGTTATGCTTTGGTTTTTGGTTTTGGTTTTTTTTTTTTTTTGCTTTTGCAATGGGTTTACGTGGCAAGGTGTTGGCAGTGGGAGGGCTGCAGGGTGGCCTCTGTATGAAGAGATCGGGGCTGCCTCATGCTGGACACGGACACTTCCAGGCAGCTCCACAACGGACCCATCGTTTCCAGTGGGTCACCAAATGACACAGTGAGCTATCAGTAAAGCTGGTGGCACCTTTGTGAAAACATATTTAACGGAAAACATTCCTGGATTTATTGTGCTATACACATATACGAAACAGTCTTCGGTAGGCAACTAACCCATTAACTATTGTTTCTCTAGTAAGCACCTTCTAGCATCAGGGAACAGTTCCACAAGCCTTCAAAAAAAAAAAAAACAAAAACTTGTGACACTGGGAGTATGAGTAGATACCTGACAATATCTGAAGAGCCAACTGTTCATTATTAGTCTCAGGATTTTTATTCACGTTCTGCAATTACTTGAGTTTTTTTCAGGGCACCTGGATGCTTGCAAAACATAGACAGTCTCAAAAGATGACTCCATTGGTCCAACTGGTCCTTTTGCAAGCTTCCACTCTAACCAGCAAAACTTTCTGTAATACCTGAAACTTGGCAATTTCTTAGGGGTTCTCACTGAAGAATTTATTCATAACCTGACAGGACTCCTGCAGTAGATTTGTCCCTGCATTAATCTTTTCTCCTCAATCATTTAACAGACTGGAAAATGAAATATAGAGGTACACAGATGCACAAATATATATTCACACGGACAGTGTTTAATACATGCACACTGGGAACCTCACGTCTCTGCTGTGTGTACTTAAAATTGTTTCATACATTTAAGGTATGGAGATCCTAATGTCTCTATCATCTATTCCTCTCATGCAGTTGTGCCTTCTTCATTCTTCCCTTATATTATGTCAGTGAAAGCATTGGCATTTCTCTACAAATATTTGATAGCATGTATGCACCATTACACAATACAGATCAAGCCCCCCATTATAGTATCCAATACAAAATTATCACTTATTTCATCATGACAGTTAACATTAACAGCACCACCAAATTTTTCTTGGATTTTTTTGATGAATAAAAATCTTGCTGAAAGTAAAGAAGCTGGTACTGAATATAAAGTTGTAATACATTATCTAATTCATGCACTTCCAACTTCAGCATGATTTAATACATGCACACACAAAAATACATCTTTGCAAGGTTTTTTTGCACTGGATTTCCTTGTAACCAAGTAGAACTTTTTTTTCCCTTTTATTGCTGATATCTAGTAGATTCTGTTTTCAATTTAATGCCTTTTTGTACACTACAAAAGAAATGCATTACTATTCCCCAAATCTCATTTATAATCCTTTCTCTTCATGCTCCTTCTTACTGTTTTGATCATTAATGTTAATATTCTGTTGACTCTTAAGCAGAAACTTCCATTACTAAAAATGAATAAATTAATACTAAAAACCACTGTATTGAAATGAACGCAGAGTACACAGCCTGGATATAGTTCTCACTGTACTTGTATTGAGAAATTACTCGTAATAGGTCAAGGATATAAATGGCATTTTCTGTTTCTATTATTGGTATAACATAGGTCATATATTATTTGTTAACTTTTTCCTTCCAAGCTCTTTCAGTTTGAACACTTACTGAACAGTTTAAACTATAATCTGAACAACCAAATAGTCTACATGTAGCCAAAAACCACTGGTTAACGCTGGGTAAACTGATCTCCAGAAGATAAGCCAATGATCTCCTAACTTCAAGAACATGAAGATTTCTAACCTTTCACCATGCACAAAGTACCTATGCCCACAAACCCTCAATGATTATGTTGCAAATTATTTTAGAGACCTGTTCTAAACGTTGTAAGCTATACAATTTCTTTATTGCCCCAAATGCATACTGAGGTACAGCAGAATTATTTCTATGCCAGTATTTACACTGTTCTGCATGTTTACATATTGAAATTGCTTCAGAAGATTTTTTTTTAAATGCACTGACAAATGGAAAAAAAAAAATCTCCCTTCAATTCAAGCAGGATGTAACCGTTCTGCCTCTCTATCCCATCCCAGGCTTCTTGAGGCTTGTCTGCCTCTGACTGCTTGTAACTGTTCAAATCACTGTTGTTCCTTCTCAACCTCTCAACATCTACCACAGAATATTTGCTTTAGCTATAATATTTTTGCACCTGTGTTAATTTTAAATCCAGTGACTCAATTTCTTGTTTTTCTCTCACACTGTATCAAACAGCACTGCACAGTTACATTTGGAAACCCCTGGAGGAAAGCGCAGAAAGCAATCTCAGGTTATCTGCATCAAATGGAAAAAGAACAACGCGTGCTAGTTAAAATAACAAACCTCTGCTCTTGTTCAATGTCAATTCTCAGAACGAGAACAAAGTATTTTGCCAATCCTTTTTTACCACTGTAGCCCAGTTAACACAGTGATGCCATTGCTTATAACAAGACTTAGCAATATGAGCATCAAGATTTGTATTTGTCTGGCCTGCCTGGATATTTGGTTTAGCTCTTAAGAACATTTCCTAATGACCAGGTCACTATTAACGTTTTTGCAGGCCTATCACCTTGTATCGGGCTCACATGGCAAGGTTTTGGCAGCGGGGGTGTGCAGCGGTGGCACTGTCAGCTGTACATTTGTATCTTACCGATACTAGCAATAGGCACTTCTCTGTGAAGAATGATCTTCCAATAACGAGCAATACAAATCATTACGGGCATTGGATGAGACCAGAACCTCTAGGACTACGAACAACTCAGCAATGGCCAGTTACTCACCATCGAAGGAAAGAAACCTTTGGAGTGTGGTAAAACCAGTTGCAAGGATAACAGAGATGCCATGTGAACTGGAAATCAGTGATAAAGAGCAAGGTGTACAACATGTTAACAAACATACTGACGAGATCCCAACTGGGTTCTGGAATGAGGAGAAAGAACTCATCAACATTAACATCAGACTCCTATCCAAGGAGCCGCGACACCAGATTTACTGCAGTGCTGTCACTCCCAGGACTGACCTGAAGCCATCGACCTTTGCAAGAGAGGCTGTGAAAGACAGAGCAATACAGCAAAGGAAGGAGTAGGGAACCAGGAACTTTATGTACATTTAATTTTTGACTGTTTGAACTAGATATGCTGGTGTCCCTGTAACTGGAATAATTAAAAAATTGATCTTTGATCAGACTGTTAAGACTTTAATTACACTAAGATCTTGTCTATGCATGCAAAGTTTGGGCTTTGCCCACACTAATCGTGTCTCCCTGAAGGATGAATATTACTTGTCAAACATGATTTTTTTCCAGACCATTTGAACACGGTATGTGAGAAGAAAACCCAACCAAACCTGAGTAATTTCTTATTGATTAATACTGTTTTGTAAAGTTACAGAAAAAATCAAAATAAAACAAAAAATGGCAAAAAAGGTATTAGAAATGAGAAAGTTGAAATCCCAGCTCTTATATTCTTTACCCCCAAAGTCAAAGGGCCATGTTCAGTTTTGCACTGAAATGACAGCTGCTACCAACACCTCTGTCAGGTGACAGGTTTAGAAATACACCAGCTGGTGGAGAATTTTAATTATTTAATAGACTTAGGAGGAACAGCTAAAAAGCTTTCTCATTTACGAAGTGAAACTAGTTTTGTTGCATTGGAATTCTGAAATGATTTTTTCTTCCACTCTTCCTCTTTCACTGACTTACACAGTTTTTTCACAACTCTCTCTGTTCCCAATAGGTATTTCTTGAAGAAAAGCATCACAATGTAAAAATGTTCTATCTTTTTCCAGATAACAGTATCCTACATGGACTGAAAATATTACCATAATAAAGATGATGATGAAAAAAGACAGCATGACAGACAGCAAGAGGTAGACATTTCCATGCAGAAAGGATTTTCTGGCACCAAGGAAGAGGAGGAAGAATGGCAACAGATGAAGTTCCAAAAGGAAGGTGAAGTTCAAAAGGGTAATATGCACAAGCTCATTCTTGCTGTTTCTTTAAATATTTGCTACTTAATTGTTTTTTCAAGATACTTCCAACAAATACAGTAAGAACTATGCAATTATACAGACAAAGAAATTTCAGGAAACCTGACCAAGAGAGCGAGAGAGGATGCTGAAGACAGCTGTTATGAACAGGAGAAGAAAAGATGATATCAGATTGATAAACGATAACATCATGAGACGTGGTACAGAATCAGGCAACTTAATGCTACATCACCTGTGAAGAATGAATGACTTGCATGAATATTTAGCTGATTGCTTTTATTTTCCATTCAGATTAATTTACGAATAACTGGTGAAATTGCTTTAATTTTCAGTTCAGATCCATTTAAGAACAACTGGCAAAACGTTATTTTTAAAGGAGAGTAATATGTCTTCTGTTGAAAACTAAAACCACAGGTGCTAAACGGGCGCTCAAGTTGAATAACTGTTGTTATTATATACTATGAGGTCTGACCAAAATGGCATAATAACAAGATTAAAGTATCATCTCTTGCTAGTAAGAAAAGGTGTTAGCAGGAAAGCTGTAAGAATACTGCTGGCACAAGCACCTTCTTCTCTTACCTGGTAAGGATGGGTGCAGAGCACATCCTTGGGTGAATGAAGTCCATCCTGGGTAAGGGAACACCGAAGCAACTACCAGTGGTGATAGGATTTGTGGTGAACTCTCCAGTTTGCTTCTGATTTCTTGGTTAATAAAGCCATAAACCAGGAATTCCCGCCCACCCCCCAGCCTGGCTTTGGGTAACAGCAGCTATCCCCTCATATAGAACAGCCATGTCCAGCAAAGACAATATTCACCCTGCTCACATGTATCAGTGCTGTCTCAGCAATGTCTCTTAGAAGCTTAAGTACTCAGAAAATAAGATAAAAAATAAAGTAAAGCTCTGATTCTAATAGATTCAAAAATCAGAGTGTAGGTTTTTAGGAACAGCTCTCCTCTTTCTTGGGATAAAGCTGGGTAAATTCCGACCTTGTAAAAGCTTACCAAATCCCCTGCAGAAATGCCTCTTGAATCACACATGAAAATTACACTGAGAATTAGGAATATTTATCAATTAGAACACATATTGAAAGGTGCTGGCCCTGTACTCACAACTGGTGCAAAAGTATTATTGCTGGATAACAAAAAAAAAAAAAATACAGGTTTTAAAAAACTAATAGTTTCCTTAAGTTTCCAGATCTTGAAGACGTATTTTTTCAATCACAAAGACAAGCATCACTGAAGTATCTTCTTATTTGTAGTAAACCACCAATGGATGATTAATTACTCAAAATAGTAAGAACAATTGAGGTTTATTTCAGATAACAACTTTGTGATAGCTTACTAATAATTTATTCATAGATATATTTAATAATAAAGATATTACTGACAAAAAAAAGTGATGTTCTACTATTGATAGTACAGACATTATATTAAGTAGTAGCATTTTGCCAGGAAGGGTAACTTGCAGCTCATTTCATATACAGCAGTATTTAATTAAATCCAAAATTGCAGAGTGTCCAGATGTTGTTTTTTAATTTAATAATGATGGAACCAATGAGATGCTGATAGGTTTGTAAACTAAGCCTTCAGAACATGGAGATTTCCACAGGGCCTTTAAAAAAGAAAAAAAAAAGAAAAAGGAAAAAAAAGAAAAAGAAATGAAATGAGATCTTAAAGATGCATGGTTTGATGGCAACACAAAGTTAAATGAAAAATGATCATTTCTGCTGTTTGCAGTCACGCAGGCATCATGTAATAATAAAGCTTCTTTCACACCAATGATCAACGAAACAAGGAATTAAGTGACAATGCATATAAAACCAGAAATATGACTTGTCAGCTTGTACATGACACAGTTCTAGTTAGAAAACAGTTAGGTACAACAGATGCCACGTTTGTACAGGAAAAAGGTCACCAGAATGAGCTTGTTTATGCTAATAGAGAGACTCTACATGCAGCATGCACACAACGTGAGAACATTTCCACATTATGATAAGACTGTGTAAACAGATGATTCTGCATTAAAATGCACTCATTCTAAACATCCTAATATGACAAAACCCAGAACACATTGCTTTGTAATACAGTGGTTATCCATGCCTCATTTCTGAATTTTGCTTCTTGATCTTTTCTTCAAGGTGAATCCAAGTTTTTATCATTTTTAAGGCAATACACTCAGGGCTGATTGCAAAACATTGCTATGTTTGAGAATATCTAATTGGTGTTAAATGAACTTTACGAAATTCTCCATTAATTCTTTTGAACAAAATTCAAAATGTTTCAGTGCTGCTACGATACTCCCAAACCACTCTCTGGCTTTACAAATAGGACACTGCTAGCATTCAGTATGATGCATGAACAGACGCAGCAGGGTATAATCTCGTGGGACACAGATAGCTTTTTAATTTCAATCAATTAAAAACTATCAAAAGGTCTCGTCTGTCAGTCTCTTTTCTATCCTTAGCACAACAGGTCAGAGTGGATGTAGTAAAAATGTGTTCCTAATTCTAGGGATAACTGCTCATTTAATTAATACTTAGAGAGGTCATGAACTGCCTAGTAACATCTTTATGACAGAAGCAATGTAACCATAACATGCTGAAAACATACTACTGCAATAACATTTTGGGAAGTCATACTCACTTGTAAGTAATACACAGAAATGAGACAAAATTTCTAGATGGACACACAAGAAAAAAAGCAAGCTTCTGGAGAACTCTAAGAAGACGACAATGATGGAACTAAAGCAGAAAAAAGTGGGAAAAGGACTATCTAAAAAAAAAAAAAAAGAACAAAACTTCTAGGATGAATAAGTAGTAACAACTAACCACCCTCCTTTCCTTCTTCTCTCCTCCACCCCATGACATCTAAGCAAAAGTTAGTGACAGTAAGTCTACTCAATATTTCGAAGTCCCTCATCTTTTATTGCACTTTTAGAGCAAGACAGCAGCGGCATAACTGAAGATACAAAGAAGAAGTTTATGACAGAGAAATGTAGAGTAAGCAGAATGATGGAAGACTTAGCAGGCAAGAAAAACATTGAACTATTATTGCAGAGTATATTACAGGAAACCAATATTTTTTAAAGATATGAAAGACTACAGTGTCATATTAAGTTCTGGTCTACAAGGAAACTCAGCTATTACATCATCAAGCCACATCAATACAAATATTTGAACAGCATGCAGGTTATTTATACGAGTAGCCAGATGCCAAATTGCATTCCACAAATCAAAGCTGAAGATAATTCATACTAATTGTGCACTACCACAGAATTGTGCACTACCCCAGAATGTAAATGTTACTGTTCTTTATTCCTAGAGATTGCAAATTAAATGCAGTATACCTGCTGAGAACCAGCCATACGATTTAAGTGATTGGTGGAAGCATGTCTTTTCCATATGGCATTTCATTTTCTATCCCAGAATACAGTTACTTTTGAAGTTCACTGATGTGAAAACCTGTATTGCTTTTTGTGTGGTACCACAGACATCAACCCCCCAGCACTAGCAAGCATCCTCTGGCAAGTTCAGTGCTAGTAACTTGAACTGTCTATCCCTGGAGTGAGCAGCACCAGGTGTAACCATTCGTTCATGACTTTGAAGCTAAATGGAATTCAAACAGCAAGTACCGAGGGGTTTGGTGGTGAGGGTTAGGGTTACGTTTGGCAAGGGTTGGTGGAAGGCAAGCATTAAAACCAAAAAAGTTTCATCAGAAGATTTCACCATTAATGGATGAAAATTTTGACAGAATTTGCACAAGTAGAACATCCTAAAACACAGAATTTCAAATCGTATTTTGAAATTGTATACTAAAACCAAAAGGAAACCTGAGAAGAAGAGAAAGTGATTGACAGAGGAGCTGCGGGAAAGGAATTGGCGTGACAAGAACAACTTGGAGATCCAGACAGAAACAGGTACGCAGAAGTACAAGCAAAGTAAAGACTGAGATGGTTAATGGTCTATTTGATTTCTACAGGTACTTTTTTAATAAATTATTCAGAGAAAGGTACATTACACAATCATAGAACCACAGAATGGTTTGGGTTGGAAAGGACCTTAAAGATCATTCAGTTCCAACCCCCCCTGCCATGGGCAGGGACACCTCCCACTAGCCCAGGTTGCTCAAAGCCTCATCCAGCCTGGCCTTGAACCCCTCCAGGGATGGGGCATCCACAGCTTCTCTGGGCAACCTGGGCCACTGCCTCACCACCCTCACAGTGAAAAATTTCTTCCTAATATCTCAGCTAAATCTGCCCTCTTTCAGCTTATAACTGTTACCCCTTGTCCTCTCACGACACTCCCTGATAAATTATCCATGACTTTGCATTATTTCACAGTATAGAGCAGAAAACAAGCTCAATGAGAATATAAGAAATAAATGAAGAAAAATACTAGTAACATACAATAGCAAGTGGACATCAGCCTCCATGTTTGGGAGGGGGGAGTCAGAAAGTGGTGACATCTTCCATTTTAGGTAGCAAAATGCAACTCATTTCACACTGTAACAAACTATGCAATCCTGTGGGCAGGCATATACTTAGATTAAACTGTAAACTATTCTGTTCCCCTGCCTTCCCAAAGCAGAGGCCACAATGCAACACAGTCCCTCACAGCATCCATAAACCATGCTGGCTGGCTGTCGGGGAGGATGAGGAGCACAGAAGGGAGGCAGAGGGGAGTAGTTAGAGCATCCCCACCTCCACGGCTTCCACTCCCTCCTAGTGAAACACAGAGGCTCTGCAGAAAACACTGCCCAGGCTTTTAGAGGGAAACGGAGGCATGCTGTCCAAAGTAATGAGCACAGCAAGCCACAAAGCAAATACCACCAAAAATGTCTTAGTATGGATACCTATTAATTTTAATAGTGCATGGTGGTACAGGTGTTTAGGGTCCATGCCTACTCGCGTATCACTTGGCACTTGTAAACTCAAGGCTGGGGATCACCAAGGAAAGGTAATTTTTGTTTGTAGCTATGCAAATCAAACAGTAAGCAGATTGGGAGCAACACCACATCAGTTAGTTGTCTGAAGATCTAGAATCATAGAAAACGTAAGGACCACTAAACTGGAAAGGATTCTCATTAAATAGGGAATGAGTTAAGGAACAATCCAAAACCTGTTTTCATTAGTTTTACTCCCAGTATGAAAGACAAAGAGCTAACAGGATAGCAGTTCTGACACGTGAAACCGGTAATATCAGCACAAGGCAAACACAAAGAAAACATTGCAGAAATCACGTCAGCTCTTAGCCATTTCTACTCTGTGTAGAACAAAATTAAGCACAAATTCTCTTCATCCGAAGACTGACGCACTCAGATTCCTTGATCTCTCAATAAAATAAGGCTTTGCAAACAAAGGAAAGTGAAGGAGGTTAAATTGGCATAGATTATTTAAGACACTTGAATCATTTATTATTTAGCAGTCCCCCACATCAATCTGTTGCGCACATGGCTCTTTCTGCAAAACTCCCAACGTGCTTTAAATGACTGTCAGTATGCATATGGGAAAACAGAATAAATTCAGGACTATCACAAGGTGAACATCCCTCGACATTCCACAGTAGAAAGCTTTCTAGGAAACCTGGATTACTTTCTAATGTCTTCCCTTGAATACACATGGCAGCTGGCTTGATATTTTCTGTTCAATTTAGTCAAGTAGCAAAGTGGTCATGTTAATCACTTAGGGAAACTGCAGCACTCCTCATCAAGGAAGACCTTTTTCTTCCTTATCAAAACTTATTTTAAACTTCATGTTTTAATTCCATAATGAAGTTTCATATTACATCATTTTAATATAGAAAAGATTAAGCAGTGTGGTTTCCAGTTCAAGCAGTTCTTTAGGAGAACCATTATCTTTACTGCTACAGACTTTAGTTTCCACTTGCTTGCTAATACAGTACTCTAAAGCAATTCCAGCTGAAAAATCTCACTGTGCTGCATGGGAGAAAACAGAGACATCTATCAGAAGTATTATCCAACAATTTACAAGTACTGCAGGAAATCGCATGATCCAAATTTTGCTGATCATCTTGACAGGCAGGATCTGACTGTAATTATGTTATATCCACTAACATCAAATAAGCTGTATTAACTGCCATTCTGGTAACCTTTCAAATGCTTACCCAA
Organism: Pterocles gutturalis; assembly: GCF_000699245.1. Taxonomy (NCBI): domain Eukaryota; kingdom Metazoa; phylum Chordata; class Aves; order Pterocliformes; family Pteroclidae; genus Pterocles; species Pterocles gutturalis. The sequence goes on from NW_010126247.1 coordinate 46,946, forward strand.
CACACTCAGTCAACACTGTTTAAACTTTTTCAGAGCAGCTCCATAGAGACAAGAACATTTTTTCCCACTGAAACATTGCATTTCTTCCCTCTTCACCCATTCCCTCCTACAGACTAGCCTTTTTCATTACAGAATACCCTATGGACAAAGGATTCTTTCCTCATCTAAGTCCAAGTGAGAACTTCCATTTACTTTTAACAACGCATCTAAATGAACACTGAGGCTAAAGAACAGTCTCTCAACTACTGGATACAGTGTCCAAAAGTCAAACAAAACAGAGCATTGCTTTCTTTTGGCAGCTAACCTGCCTCAGGTTTTTTTCCACTGCAAAATAGACAACTATGAACTTTATACCATGAAATAAAAAAATATGAAAGAATATCAAACCAACTATTCATAGAAGCACTTCCTTAAGGATTTCTGAAACACTACCTTCTGAAGTGTATATCAATATTTGCACACCATGGATGAAACAATGATAAGCAAAATCCTGATAACACCCTTATCAGACTATTGTTAGCTTCTAGAGTTGCATTAAGGAGAAATAAAACAGGTGACTCCTCTGTTTGTTTGTTTTCTTTGCAGCAGCAAATCTATAGTGATGATGGAAAGAACTTAAATTTTCTGCTTACCTGTTAAACTAGAGATCTTAAGTATTCCATGTATGCTATTCTCAGAATGTGTGACTAATGGAGTGAAGATCATATCTTGCACTCTCTGATTTGTGTTTTTCTATTTAATTTCACATTATCACAATATTCTTGTAGTTATACACACTTACACACATCCTGAATAAAATGACATGCAGGTACTTCTCGTCAGGGTTACAACTTGCTCTTTAAAATCTCATATAAAAGCAAAGAATACAAACGGAACTGCCACTTGGTTTCAACAGAAACATTTGAACCTATCATTACCTGTCATAGCTATCCTTGGAAGAAAAGCTGCACAATCCAATAAATCAATGACCAAAAGTTTTTACCAATATTACAAAAAGTGTTAATTCTATTTATTTGCACATTCTTCTTCACAGAATTCCCTTCATGATGATCATATAGTAAGCATGTCTTATTCCTGCAGATGAATTAAACTTTCTCTGTAATCAATTCCTTGTAATGCAATTTGCACAAGTACTCTGTACAAGGTAAATGCAGGTGGATGTGTTGTTCCATAAGAGAACATTCCACGTTTCTTGTTGTTCTGGCATTGCATCACCCTATATAAGAATATATATGATTGTAAACATGACTTTGTAGAGGCATTTCACCAGGGAAGGCTGAAAACTGTGTTCCACTAATCTTGAAGAGAATGCCGCTAAAGAAAAGGATTTATTTAAATTACTGTTGTTATTATTCTCTTTAACACTCAGATGTTAGCCAGAAAACCGTATCTGTTTGGAGGAAGGGGTTCTAATTTTATTGCAGAATTGGCAAACATTTACTTTACTGACAGAAGACCTCCCCCTGCCACAAACTCCAAGGGAACACAGACTGTAAAAATTAAAAAAAAAAAAAAAAAAAATCCATTAACAGCACGAATGTCTGCAGCATGAGACACCACGTATTTGATTTGGGAGAGAACACATGCATAAATCACATCTTCACAAATAACAAAAACAAACAAATAAACCACCCAAAAAACGCAACCAACCCTACAAATTGCTTATTCTCTTTCAGTGGAAGAATTTTCTTTAACATCTACAATGTAAGAAAGTAGCTGTTGAAGATAATTAGTCCCAGAGGAAAGGGACATAGCATTGCAACATACAATAATATTTTCATGTATTTTTGAATATTATGGGATTTTCACCATTAATACATATACCTCACAGCTTCAGTAAATTCCAGCATAGATTTCACAGACACAATAGAGTATTAGGGTTCATATTTGGCAACCCACAAACAAGAAATCAGTGCAGATAGGTACATTGAGAAAAGTATTGACTTATTTACCCTAAAGAAAAACATACTCAAACCCCCCCCCTAAACTCAACCCACAAGTGTTGACTAATATAAAAATAATTATAGCTACATTTTTGTCCAAAGTATTTTACTTTTTTAAAAAAAAAGTTAGTACTCCTGACTTGAATCATCCTAAAAGACAACCTGAAAAAAACACCAGTGTAGTTTGCTTCAACAACATTTTGAGAATGAAAAGTGAAATTTTTATGTTTCTATCATCAGAAGACTACGCAAAGACTCAGAAGAGAATAATTTAGTGCTCCACTAAAACAAAACATACTGAAAGGAAGGTTTCAAAACCTTCTTTAACTCCAGTCTTCTTTCATAAATTTGAAGCAGCATGTTGATACACACCAAGGCAGGACCGCAGCCTTATTTTGCAGAACAGTCTTTGGTAAGAAGTACTGTTAGATTTTGCTCAAATCACAGAATAGAACGAGGTTAAATATTCTGCATTCTGGCATTCTTAATCAAAGATTATTCAAGAAGACTCATATAAACAAATGAATCTCTCTCACATATTCAAGCCATGTCCCACTGAGAGAATACTTTCATTTAAAAAAAATGGAAAAAAATTATATATTCCTACAGTTAAGGGAATCTTCCTTGACTATGTTCTTGCATGAGAATACATACTTTCAATTCACCTTCTAGCAGAAATTCTGACAGATGCTCTTTAGGAAACAGAACTTTAACACCACTTGGCAAAATCATATTTATTCCATTACCTTCCAAAATTCAAATATTGTTTGGACAACATATGGTGATTATAAACACAATAACATCATTAAATTGCCAATAAGTGCGTAAATGAATACTAAAAAAAAAAAAAAAATAGAATCCACTAATACATATCCTCCACATTCACCTATGCTAATTCTCAGCTCTTTGTAAAGCATAAAATGAACAGGGCATTGGTATGCTGGCAGGCAGCTGTCATTATCTTCTCATGCTTCAGAAGGGATTTGAGAATCACTTAAGAGCAAAGGACGAATGGTTTTCCAGTAAATCTCACTAAGTCAATGCATGGACACAACAGCAGCACAGGCAAACAGGCTGACAGAAGTCTGAACACCCATCAAGATGGTACAGAAAATACTGCTTGATACAGCTACTTACATCATGGCCTACAAGTTCTGTCTGCGTGGATTTATCCGCTTGGGAAGCAAGAGCCTTCTGAAAGCTCTGAGCCTTCTCCTGTAAAACAAAACAACATATCAGAGGTGAGCCATGTTTTTCCTCATGGGGCTTTGCAGCTACAAGTATACAAATAAATTCAAAACTCATGCACGGACAGAAATGGACTTATTCCGGCACTACCTTTGACTCAAATTCCTCAAGACCTACAGGAGTATGTTTTAATGGTACCGACAGGTATGTACTACAGTAAAACAGAATTTGGGTAAATTGAATTTCAGATTAATTGAATCTCAAGTTGAATTCATCTCAGTTTTTACTGAAATAAAGACATAGAAACACTTATCTTCAGCTACTGTCTGAGCTGTGCTTTTCTTTTTAAGTATTTCTTCTATATACTTTAAAAATCAAACGTTATTCATTTCAAGCCAAGATGCACATCACTATGTTAACTGAATTTTGGCCAAAAGCATGTAAACAGCAGGAAGAAGACAACACCTAAATGACCCTATCTCCAGTAATTCAACTCTTCAAATAAAGAAATTGGAATTCAGACTAATCACTTCCCTGGGATCAGACAACCATCATTATAATCTTTACCAGAAGCATAAGTTAAAGCCATCCACATCGACAAGTATCTTCCCTTCACTCTACAAAAAGAGTACTTTCAATTGTGTTGATGGGAAACAACCTCCATAACATGGATTATTTTCAAAATTATTAAATATAATAAGAAGTTTTGCAGAAGTTTAAAATCATGGAGATAAATATTTTCCATGCAGTAACGTAGACAACTTAGAGTTTGTCACAAAACAGCATCCTGCTGGAAAAGGCCACTTAATAGTCATTGAACTTCATCTCTGTTACGTTTCTCTAACTTGCACTGCTTTTTTTCTACAGTTCTTGTTACCAGAGCAAGGTAGGTTTTCCAAAAGACATGCCTTTGTTTATGGAATAATTTTAGTAACGTCAAGGGTATTAGATATCAAAAACCACTATAAAATGTTCTTTTCAATGTTAAAAAAAGCTTGTAAAAATTATAAGTTGACACTTTAAATATAATTTCATGCTGCATTGACTATATGAATAGACAGACTTTATAATGAACTAACGTGACAAAATGCCGGGAAAAAAATTGTTGCACCGTAAAGTGAAGTTCAGATCTACAAAGTAGAGTATATTATACAAAGCAAGCTAGATGCAAAACTTCAGTGTAACCATTTCTGTAAATGTGCAGATGATCTTCACCTGAAAAATAAACATTAATTCTACTTTATTCAAAAAAACCAGTATAAACTGACAATTGTTTTTCCTACATAATAAACTACTGTAAATATTTGGCAACATTTGCTGGATATTTACACCACTATCTGCTTTTGGCCATAGATTTACTGTTCCTCTCCAGGTACGCAATCCTCTCTATTTATTCTTTATTAAGCTAATACAAATGGGAGAGACTAACAAACTTACAGGTACCCAGGTCCTGGAAAAGGACTTTTGGAACTGAAAATCTGTCCCTTTTTCTCAGTTATATCAAATCAGCCAAATAAAGACCTTTACAAGCCAAGTGCCATACTTTAACTTTTTGCTTCATAGCAAAGAAATAAGTTACCTGGACATCCTTTTCCTATAGCAGCCTTCAATTGCAATCACATCATTACTCATAGAGACACTTAAGTACCATTTTAAAGCAATTTTTCAAGTGCTCATACTTTTCCTGAGACCTTCCTGCCATTTTTAAAACACCAAAGCTATCTTCTTGCAGAGGCTTCCTAGTGAAACAGAATAATTAGTGACTTCCTCCATATGTGACCCAGTCTTCTTATCACTAAATGCATATGCTACAGCCTATCACCTTCTCCCCAAGTACCCAAAAAGTTTCCAAAAGCTTTTTCTAAGTCCAATGTTAAAATGTAACAACTTCAAGAAAGTCAAAATAAAATATGAAGTGCTTCCTTGATGTCCCCATTTTTCTTTTGAGACATTTCATAGAATCACAGAAGATTAAGTAGTCCTATCGTCCTGCTTTCTACCCTTGCGTTGTATGCACCTGAGAGGAGTCGGCTCCACCTTCCCCACAAGATACTAGGTAGTAAAAAGACTGCAACAAGATCCTTCTTCTCAGGGTGAACAAAACAAGTGTCTTTGCCTCTCTCTGTAATGTCAGATGCTCTGGGCCCCTAAGCATCTTAGTGGCTCAGTGAAAGGAACCTCTCTAAAGACCAAGAAATGACAGAATCATTTATTTTTGACAAACTTTTAGATTTTTAAGATCAGACAGAGTACTTCTGGCTGACTTTAAAAAATAGAGTGTAAATGAACATCTTTTCTTACCCTTCTGTGTGTTCTTATTCTCTCCCATTAAAATAAATAGCATTGAGAGTACACTTGCAAGGTGACAGGGATAAAGGCACGAAAAATTCTCATTCCCTGGGTTCTTCCTAATTAGCAAAAAGAGCTGTTGGCAATTTTTAAGTCAGATAACTCATAGCAACACTGCCAGCAACATTCAGCACAAGCCCTCTCCCACATACGTGTGTGTGTGTGAGACCGTGTGTGTTTGGGGGAGACAGATGGAAACTCGGTGGAAGGACATTTTCTCCATCATTTGCTGTTGCCTAAATTACTGAGATTACTAACTGAAGTATTTCAACAGCCCTAGTGAAAAGCATTAGACCATGACCAATAAAGCTACTCCTTCACATAAGTTCACATGCAGTTTGTATCTCAAACTACCTCTAGTACAAGAGTGCCATTGCTTACATACTATTTTATTACTATGTTTGTAACGAGTCACCAAGGGGTGCTGAAAGAGGAAGATCAGCTGATCACATGCATGTAAAAACATTACAGAAAAAATAGATAAGTGAACTATAAGATAAAACAGTAAGTGAAAAACGTGCTTTGTCTTCCCAACTGAAAGACAGCTACTAGACAAAAAGCGGAGCCAGTTACTACCAGACTATTTATATTTAGGGAGTCAGCATAGGTTAATACATCTGGAAACATACAACTGCGAACAGGTCAAAGTTATTTTTTGTGACCATTCTCTTACCCAGTTCCCTATCAGTGACAGCACGGTGACCACTTGCGGTGCTTTGTTTAATTGCGAATTCCAAAAAGGAAATGCTTGAAAATTGGCTTAAATGGTCACACTACATCAAACAGCAAAACTTATGGTTCCAGCTCTTTGGGAGGAATTGTAAGTCTCAGCCAGTACAGCTGTGGCTTTTGTCACTAAAAAAAAAATAATCTATTTTGTCTAGTTGATAACATATTAAAGATTTTTTTTTTCTAACAGCTGTTTCACCTTTATTCTTACTTAGATGAAAAAAATTTCACAACTTTTTGCACTCAAATCTCTTTATACTCAGACGACTCAACCTCTCTCCTATGGACTGCACAGATTATTGTACTTTATGAAGACAAATCTGTTTTGTTTGGATTTTCTCTCAGCATACATTCAAAACAGCCTACAATTGTCAGCATCACCATGGCAGCCAGATTTACAGCTTCATGCAATTGATTCCCTTGCTTCAGGCATTTACCCCACTGCAAATAACAACTTCTATTTGCCACACAATTCAGAGAGAAAAGGGTTCCCCCCCCCCGCAAAACTATAAAAATGCAGTCTTTTAATTCTGATGTGCTTTGGGATTAATCTTAATCAACAACAGCAGTTAGGCAGGGAGAGCAAAGGTATAACAAGTAGCACAAAAAACCGCTCTCCAACATCTATTCTATCTAATTTGTGGCTACAATGAGCTACAGAACAGACTATATGACAGCTATTTCCAAAGAAATTGAGTCCTTATTGGTTTTAGTCTCCGCGTGGTAAGAAAATGTAACGTACCCAGCATAGCTCTAGTGACGGGCTGTGGTACAGCTGAATCACATCACACCTGAAACTGCTTTGTGATGCCCAGCAAAACGCCCAGCTGGCTCTCGAGCACAGGCTGAGAAGCAGTATAGCTTGGTCCAGCACTCCCCAGACAAAGGACTGAAAACTAAGGTGATTTCTACCAAAACACAGCATCCAGGCATGCATCTAGAAAGGCTAAGACCAGCCTGTCTCCAAGCAGTTTGCAGGACTTGAGTAATTGGTTATTGGCAAGTCTGAACAGACTTAATGGGGGGGGGGAAGAAAGAAAGAAAGAAGAACAAAACCAAAATAACTTCTGGAAGTGCAATCACTTCATAATAGCTATTTGAAGATGAACAATATTTATGGAGATTTCAAATCTTACCAGAATTACAAGCCCCACTATAGTCATGCCAGCTAGCCTTACTCATAGTAATGCGAAGGTTTACTAGATCCTCGCTGGAAAGGGTTATTACAACTATTTTAAAAAGAGTTTTAAAATCCTTATAATCCCAAGTATTTTCTTAAACTTTCCATCCCCAAGCTCTACAAGAGAAAAACTCTTGTGTTTTGCTGAGTGCTGTGCGACCTTACCAATAAAAAGACTACTCCTAGCTTTGAGAGCACAGGCTATCTCATCAGAAACAGAAAACACACCAAAAAAGTGAATCTTCTAGTCCACTGAGCTGATGAATGCCAGAAGCACCAAAAGAGCCTTAAAAATTGTATCTGTTGACTCCCATTTATTTGAGTGGACCATGCTGTATCCTAAACATTACCATTACCACTAGTGTATATATTGCAAAATTTAAACTAAACGTTTACAGGGACATGAGACCACCACTGAATTTCGGGATAAGGATTTTCCTAACATACCTGAGCTTCTAACTTTATTTTTTAAAAGCATCTTTGGAAGATGCTTTAAGATACAGCATTAAAGAATGACAGATAACTGTTAATGCTGTATTAAAAAAAAAAAAAAACAACATAGCATTTCTTGGATCAGGGGAATTTATTTTTTTAAAAACAAACGTATCTTGATTAATTCTTTCCTGTTTTATCAGTTGCATCAAGAGAAAGTAAAAGACTCAATTTCCAGATGGTAATAAAATTTATAATTTATATTTTAAAGCAACATCTGGTTATTGTTTATTACTATCATTCACTCATTCAGTAAAGCTGTGGAGTAGGTAGTCATTTCCTTACTGATTATATTTCCAAAACAAATCTACTCTAAGACATAAGTTTACATACACACATCACTGAAAGAAAGTATAGAGGAACTTTTTCTAGTTATCACATCTCTGAAATAAAAAAAAAAAAATACAAATCACACGTTCATATACAGCCTAGATGTGGTCATGCAAGCTTTGAATAATGCAATACAATCAAAAATTCACACTGCAGGAAGAATAAAATCATAACAAGCGATTATGGAAGAGGAAGGAAGAGGGAAGAGGGGAGAAAAAAAAAAGCAAGCAAGCAGTAGTGCAGTCATAAAAACCTTCAAAAGGCTGACACATTGAGCAGTCATTCATGCAGGAATTATCTCTACAAGTACAGTTCTGAACTTTCAATAAGCATTGTTGTTAGTCATAGTGCTATGTTGTTAGTCTTAATTTGTGTTATGGTCACATCCATATGTTCAAGAGATATCCTAAAGTCTTATACTAGCTCATCTAATACAGAATTTGCTCTCTCTCAACCCATAAGTGCTTAGATTATCACTGCTACACCACGGCTAGGACCACCTATACAAATACAATCTAGTCCCAAAATAAAAGACACTCAACAGACAAGCCTAGGAGACAATATTACCCTGGTCCGATAATTCAGAAATTGTGATACTGGGACGCCAAGCCTTAGAGCAGCAAAACACTAAAAATATATATAAATATATATATATTAGTGCTATTGACTTGATCTTCCTACAAATATTTGAAGAAAAACAGTCAATCGCTGATTTATTTTTCAAGGTTGTGTGTGAAGCCATCTGCCAAGTTATGGAGTGGTGCATAGATCCAGAATCCAAGTCTTATGTCCTATGCACAAAAGCAGTCTTCCTCACACCATTCAACTTCAACATATGCATTTTAGATACAAATTTCTGGGCTCAGTTATCTTCTCAGAGTCCACAGCAGTGAACAGGAATCAGTACAGTTATGTGCAAAATTACTGCAAAGCAAGAATACATATCCAAGCTCAAAGATCCAACTTGCGCACCTTCGATTCACAGTATTTCAGCACTTTTTTTTTTCCAAACGGACATCACAGGTATGGCAGTGAAATTCTCTTTAGTTACAGCTCTCCTTTACTTGACTGTACAGTACTAAATAGCCCCGCTGAAGATGTGAAAACGGTTTCTGTTCTTTTACACAGCAATTGTAAACCCATCAGCTGTAAAATACTTGATCATCATGAATAACAATGTTTTACCTCATTTAAAGTTACGCTTTTCATAAATTCCCTATCTGAAAACGGAGATGAGACACGCAAGGTCTCTCTCTAAATTGCATATAAGCCAAGCAAACCAGTGCTCAGATGTTTTAGTAACAAATGCAGGCTAGAAAATCCCTATCCTAAACCTTAAACAAGGATATAAACATATTTAAAGCATGTGTGTCATGGGAGTAGCACACTACCTTTCTCATAGCATAGCAAGATTTAACTCTTCCAAGTGAGGCCAAAACGGATCGGGTAGATGATTCCTGCACTTTGATTTTCATTAAAATATACAGCCACAGCATTGCCTCTGGTTGTGATGCTCACAATTCAGCTGGTAGACTTGTGCTGATGCTCAAGACAAAACTAACATGAAAACGAAGGCAAACCCATCAAATTTGGTAAACACAGAAAGCACACAGTTTAGAACCTTGGTTTTTTTTTCTTCCTTTATCCCTTTTTAGAGCAACCACATTTCTCACTTTCCTTGCGCACATGATTTTAAATGCTGCCAGGTTCTGCATGAGTACGTGAACAGAACTTCACAGTCTGCTCCAAAACATCTGGAGCATCCTGTTTCCTTTCCCCCTGTGCACACAGGGACAGTCGTGGGATGTGATTGATGTCAGCCCCAGCCACTTCGCGCATAGATTTAATGGCACGTGCATTAGTCAGAGAGCAGGAATCATTAACTCGGCACATTCCAAACTGGAACGGAGTTTACTGAAGGCTTCTGGTATTAATTAAACCTCACACAGGTAAGTGTTTACAATGATTTTACAGATTGCTGTCCTGAGGAACAAAATTCACATTTGTGACATTAGAAGTGTATACTACAAACACAACCAAAGGGTCATTTTCAAGTCATCCCAGAAACAACTCCATGGGGCAGATTTTGATAATTTATTGGTCAAATGAATAGAAAAAAAAATCATATAACTCAAGTAATTGCTGCCAACATGGAAATCAAAACATGTACAAGCGTTTGTGATCAATAAGGCTGCACTTTTATTCACTGATACCAACAATGTATGATCCCCGTACCGCTGTAAATATATCTGGAAATTCTGAAAACAACCCACAGCTGCCATTCTTTGAGTTGTTCCCTCAGTAACACTATGTGAACTATTTGATTATTTGTACACGTTGGCAAGGATTTTGGATAGAACCATCAGCTTGGATTTAGCACTGCCAGAAGAGGACAACTCTGTTGCTTTTGTCCTGTACTCCCATGCAGCACATGTGGAAGCGGTCACACTGCCTGTCCATCTATTCCTCAATAGCCATTTTTTATTACAATGGCCAACACTAGTCCAAGCAACAGAGTTTAGAAAATTAGTTCCTGTAAGTTTCATGATAGTCACTGTCTGGACAGATACAAAGGGGCAAAGGGCTTCAGCATGAGCTTCAAGCCCAAAGTCAGCCCGATGGGCAGCCGGCAGACAGCCAGGAGCCAGCCACACCGTGCAGTGCTTTTGGCCCAGGTAACGGGAGCCCAGAAGGATGATTAGGGACTGTACAGGAAAGCAGGGCATGGAGAAGTACAGGGAAACAGAGGAGACACACACAGAATAGGATTTAGCAGTACTGCTGGTGAAAAAGTTTCTGTCACTACACCAGGCTCTCCGATGTACTGCAAAGTCTTGTTCTTAGGCAATTCTTTGCTTAAGCAAGGACCAAAAGGCACTTTTACCCCTGGTGAACCTGCTCACAGCATGGGTTCTGCCAGTAATTGACACAGGAAAGTTATTAAACACCCTTTTACTGGGAATTTAGGTCCATCACTCAGGCCCTCCACTCTTACTCACTCACCTCAACTGAGATACTGAAAAATTAAAGGGGAAATCCATCATACTTAACTCAATAAGACAAAACCAACACGCTTTCATATGCATCAGCATGATATTCCAAATACTATTGCACATGTAACCAAGGCTCACAAGTAAAGTTCAGCAGCTTTCTATTGCTTTGCCAAAGCAGAATAGTTTTGATCACACAAGAAAATTTGCCTTCACTTGTACAATACCAAAGCAATCCAAACCAGCCTTCATATTTTGGTAACAGTTGACAAGACTATGACACAGTTACACACCAGCACAAGAGAGGAGAGAAGCATATCAACCTCCTCTTCTTTCAAACACTCCTTTAATTAACCCAAAAAATTACCCAATGATGGGAGTTTGACTTCATTAAAGCTATGCTACTGTTATGAATTCTACAGCAAATTACTGGGATGCTGGAACTTAGTTGAGCATTTGTAGGCCTGACACTTTGATTTCAATTGCTGAAAGCAATGATATACATAGCAAAATATTTTCATCACTGTATAAAAGCTGTACTTTTCCAAGCACCTGCAGAAGAGACTAACAGTTTGTAAAAATATAGAGTCACAGAACGGTTCGGGTTGGAAAGGACCTTAAAGATCATGTAGTTCCACCCCCCTGCCACGGGCAGGGACACCTCCCACTAGCCCAGGTTGCTCAAAGCCTCATCCAGCCTGGCCTTGAACCCCTCCAGGGATGGGGCATCCACAGCTTCTCTGCGCAACCTGGGCCACTGCCTCACCACCTGCACAGGAAAACATTTCTTCCTAATATCTCACCTAAATCTAGCCTCTTTCAGCTTAAAACTGTTACATTCTAGTTTTTGGTATGATGCATATGCACAAGGAAGCTATAGCACAAAAAATCTGAAATTAGTTTTTTCTTACTATTTCTAGAAGCATTACAGGATCTTCAGGAAAGAGTATTGAAAAAGATCTCCCCCTTTTTCTCCCTTTTAAAAACACAATTTCTCAGCATTTAAGGAAAAGGTGACGAGGCCTTTATTGCCCACTGACATATATCAGCAAGAAAACACGTTGCTATGGTCCCCAGATTACTGTTATAATGGAACCAAAAAGATTACATAGTCAGAACCATGAGCAGCTGTCACATAAAACTGTTTGAAAAGGGGAAATAACTCCAAGTATGATACATTCATAAAAATATATGAATTATGTTATAAAAGCCTAAAGAGACACCCTGATACTATCTTATAGAGGAGGTTGACAAAAGATAAGATTTTTTTTTAGACAAAAAAGGAACAAATTCTAATTTTGCCTCAGAAAACAAGAAATGAAAAAGAGATGAGGTGAACCTGTGGCACTTAAGAAACATTAATAGTCACTTTATACCATAACATAAATTCCATGTACCGAATAAACCCTCTTTATTGGCTCACAATCAGCCTGGTTGGTTCACTATTGTTGACAAAATTGTTTTGCTAAAATTTTTACAAGTGTTCTTTAATGCTGCCTCAGTGCTGTCTCAGCTCCTAACATCAAAAAAGGATTCCTTTGTAAATGCTGCCTTTAGACAAGGCAGCATTGCCGAGGAAGACGCCTCATTTCTCAACAGATGCTGCATGCTATGGGATCTCGTACAGATGCAGAAGAAGAGGGTTGAATCCTGTCTGTTGGTCAAAGACCAGGGACTCCCTCTGGTCTGCAAGTGTAAACCAATAAAGACAACTCTAAAACAAAAGCACTTTGAAACTAGGAACGTAAAAAGATGCAATGAATGGCTGAAGTAGAAAATGGAAGTATAAAGTACAAACACTGTAAAATTGGGTTGGACAAGTGAGCAGCAGAGATCCATTGGGGGGTTAACAAATAAATGGGTAACAAGCAGTTCAGGAGCTCCCCTAAGCTGCAAAGCAATGGACTGGGAGAGCACTGAGGAAAATATCACATGCTCTCACGTACCAGCTTTTCTGTAAGCACCTGCTTACGACCACCACTGGAGACAGACAGCTGAAGGGCTGGATAAACCTTTGCGATGACCCCATACAATTTTTCTTATTTCATATTCTGAAGCCTAAACCAACCCACTCTGTTTTGAGATACTGCAGCATCAGCCTCCCAAGCACCCAGCTCATACTGTTTCAACGGACGAGAAAACTGGTTGCCTCTATTTTTTCATGTAGTTATTCCTTGCTTCTTAATAAATAAAATAAATTTTGTGCAGATTTTTCCTCATTCTTTAGTTAAGCCTGTAGTACTGGGAGCTAAGAAGAAAATAAATATGAGCAAAAGCTACCAAATGGCATATCTTGGTGAGAACTTTCTAGTCAATGACGAAAACAGTAATCTCTGTGATTACATTTCGGGAATGTTTGCCACACGGTCTAACAACAGTAGGTATTCACAAACCAGGCATTACAAAAACAGCCTACACAGTGTTACCGACTTTGAAAAATAAGCCTTGTCTACACATTTTTATATGTAAATCCACACCTGACTCTATTTTGAAGATCTAGAGTCCAGGGTTTAAATCAGGAATACTTAAAGACACAGGAAAAAAAATTAAAAAGACTACCATAACCAAAGACTAACGTGGTAGATAAGGGCATAGTTTGTACGACAAGGTGGTGAGATGTGGATGGGAGGGGTAAAGGCTATACTTCAGTAAACAAAACTAATGGGCAACGTGTATTGAAGGGTACTAAGTCAATGCTACAGTCCATGGGTGATTTTACCAATGCAAAATGATTAAAACAAAATCGTCTCTGCCAAAACTAATGCTAATAATAATAATAATAATATTACCAAATAGCTCACTGAATGGTTTGATCTTGAGTTATAAATATTTAGCAACCACAGAACATTATCCTAATTTAATCTAAAATAACCCCGAACAACTTATTTTAACCTACACTCACATGTGGGAGCCACATGGCAGCTCTCAAGAAATTTTTAAAATTTCAAACTGAAACAAAGTTATAAAACATACTCAAGAAACAGCTGTTTTATTAACCCAGAAGTGAGAAGGAAGTCTACAGGAGCCTCTACAGTGCACCCAAAAGTTAGTGGCAAAAACAATTTAGATTGCTTGTGAAATGTTGGGGTAGGGTAACAACATCTACTTCGACACCATACTGCTGCTACTTGGTTTAGATTTCTGTTTTCTCCAGAAACTTCCTGCAGCGTCCGCTGTAAGAAGATATCTACAGAATCACTGTAACATAAAAATCACCTACGATCATTAATCAGTCCCCATTTTGCTTATTGCTGATTTAACAAAATCAAATAAGATAAAAATCTGATTTTACTCTGTTCATTAAATGGGTTTTGCAGAACCTAAATCTGACTAAAGTTTTTTTTTTTATTTTATTTTATTTTCTTTCTATCAGGACATCAAACCATTTGTTTCCCAGTTTCCTATACATTATCTTGAAAGTGAACCTGACTCAACAGACTAACAACTCAGGACACCACTGAACTCTCAGTCAGGTGTATATGGAGAAACTGTTTCAGACTGTTGGATATTTGATAATCACAGGATGTTTGTCAGTCTTCACCTCTTGAGCATTTATGCCATGTTATTCCATTCACGGTAAAAAAAGCCTCATTCCTCTGAATTCAACATTACATTTACAGCAGGCCAGCACATGTCTATTTCCAAATTGCCCAAAATATGAAATTCAAAAGCAGAAAAAAACTCAGAATTACTTGAACAAACATAATTTCCAAGCATAGATGTTATCAGAAATGGTAGATCTATCTGGTCTTTCATGGAAAGAAGCTGAGGTTTTCATGAGTTCCACAGCATTCTCAAGTAGATCATAATAAACTTTCAGGTTATCCTAACTGTATGTTCAAGAAATACTGCAGTCAAAATTGACTTGTTATTCACAAACACCACTCTATGTCAAAAGAGTGGCAAGCTTCTTGAAAAGTGATGCAATGTTCAACATTTTTAGGAAGAGATGCTCAGCTTATTCTGTATGCACTGGCTTTTCTAGCATCACTTACACAGAGACAGCATTTGCCTTCCTATCAGAATTTGCACACAAGCAAAAGTGAAGAAAGACAGTGACTATTTTTTGAAGTGCCAAAACTGCACCCAACCTGTGAAAAACCTAATTGTTTTTGGCAGCCCAAGTCTCCAATTCTACCACAGGGACTATGGTAGACATTACAAACATACGGATTTTCCTCATTTGTGTTCTTCTGAGTGCATTTCATTTCTATCCTAGTCTTAGCTTGTTCTCCTCAGGCACTGCAGAGATCTTCCATAGCATCTGATCCTATATATTTAGCTCAGCGCCACCCATCTGTGAAGTATCACCTGGTGCTCAGACACCAATGTTCCACTAGTTGTCTGTCTTAATTATTTACCAGTCCTGATAGCGGTCACTACATGAACTCTTTTCTAGAAGGAAACTGCACCCCGCAGAGTCCTAGTCAAAGCACTTACATGCAACACGCACAACAAAGGAAACAGGCAACGTGAAAAGACCATTAGTTTGTCAGTGGATATCAAAACTGGGGTTTTAAGAGGACCAGGTCCAGAAGACCACCTTCTGCTCAATAGCTAGTCTTGCAGAGACTCAGGGGGTACCACTGAAGCTTTGCTTGCTTAGGCTGGTGTAGTATGTGTAATCCTTACCTGGTTACAGATAGTGACCTAAGAGTGTAGTCTGTTCCACTACTGATATGAAACAGGAGCATTCATAGGGGAAAAAACAAAACAAAGCACCACACACACACACAGAAAATAACCAAACAAAATTGCCCATACAACTTCTTCATGATCAAGATACTTAAGAATAGGACACAAACACTACAACGCTGAACTTCTGACACAAAACTCTCCATTGTATTCAGCTGAGTTCATTTCCTCTTGTCTCTTAATCCGCACTAGGTTTGAGATGACCATCTCATACAGTCCTCTCTTTCCACTCATATTTTCTCTCAGTAGACCTATTCCTTCCTTAGTTGTACCTTTTTCTGGTCTTTTCCTTCCCTGCTACAGAATGACTAAGAACCTTTGTTCTTTCTCTGCTAGTGAGAGATGATGTGCCTCCCTTTAGACTTCAGCTTCTGATCCATGTGACCCTTAAATCCAAGGTCTTTTCTCATTACAACAACTTCAGTGTCAGAGGCAGTCACAACAATTGGCTGCTCAAGTGTCAGGGCTGGCACCCTCTTCAGACTTCTTACTGAAGGAGAAAAGGTGTCACAGGGAGGACAAAAATGGTATTCAATTCACTGGAAAGTTGTCTTTGAACTGATACTTCCACGGCCTTAGAACATCCTGATGCATGAAAATGCAAACGCATAGCATCTTTGTTACCGTCTTTATGGTGTTTTTTTCACAGCAAGGGGAGCACCCATTTTCTCCCTTGCAGAATAAGTAAACGTGGAGGATATAGTTAACACCGCTTACCAATACACGTTCCTGCATTCCAAGTTCTCAGAAGAGAAAAGAAGGCAGCTCTTTTCACTACCTTGCTGTCCCCACAGCTGGCACATTTAACATAGTGGGCTGTCATCACAGACAGGTAAGAACGCTTTTTTTGAAATGAAGTCCTCGACAGGTCATGTCCTAGTGTCAGTTGGTACTGATTCCTAGAAACTTTGCTTATCACGGGAAGCAAAAAAAAATACAGCTCTATGCTGCATGCTGACCATGCATGGTGCAGAGTGGACAGGACAGAAGACTAAACTTATAAACTTATAAACTTATAAACTTATATGTGTGCTAAATACACACACACGCACATATATATATATATGTGCACATTACATAGGTGGAAAAGATCATCCCTCTGATGGTGGGTGACACACAATGCCTTCCATTCATGAAAGCCATGCACCATATAATCCAATTTAAAGAGAAAAAAACTCCTGAAGTTCCACTCCAAAACACTTTTTTGCTGCAAAGACACCGTTAGACAATCCAGTTGCATATGTATTGTGAGATGACCTTAGCTTTGAACGGGTTTTCAACCTTCTCACATGATGTAAAACTTGTTTTCAGTAATCACTCAGCTACTGGGAGCCAGCAAGAGATGCACTCTGCAGCTGGAGTGCCCCTGGACAAGGTGGAATGAAATGTTGAGTGTACGAGCAGGACAAAAATATATTGCTGCACTATGCCTTTACTGGGAGAGATCAGAATTCTGGAAAAATTACTTGCAGTGGTCCAAAGAAATGTTGAAGAATCTCATATGAATGTAACAACAGTATTACAAGAGTCTCAACTACTTAAGTTATACCTGGCAGCACCCTAGGAAAAGCCCAAAGATTTTAAATTTAATTTAACATATAATTTTAGTAACACATTCTCAGGAAAAAAAAACCCGTGCTCGCGTTGCCTTTGATGCTACCTTTCCAGGGAAATCTTCAAATTGGACATAATGAGAGATCCAAGGTCAACAGGGAGAGAGTTGTGCTGTAGCCTACTTCTCTCACGCACCCTTTCCTCTTATATTTTCATTCATTTTGCAGTTCAAAGAGGTAGTCACGCGAAATTCAATGTTCTATACCAATGATTCTCACCAAATTGTCTTGCAGTACAGGTCACATAGTTCACACACTCCCCTCTGTTACGTCTGCTCCTGTGTTTCGACTGACTGCTTTACACAGATGGTTTCTTTATCCTTCTCTGAATTTCTGTTCCCTACAGTTACTGAGTGGCGGCATCAGGAAGCAACTCTGCAAAGAACAATAATCCCGATTTCCCCAAGCATACCACGTCGTTACAATCTGACAGGTTAGCATATCCACCTTATCACTTCATTCCCTGTCCAAAAAGGAAGATTCAAAATCTCATATACCCTTTAGATGTCTTTTGCAAATGCGACCCATGAGCACGACATCATGTTTTAGTCACAAGCACAAATGACAGAACACTTCACTGCAATATCAAATTAAAAACATTTGTGGAAAACCTGGAGAAAAACATCAACATCTTCCTGCATGCTTGAACAAATATCGTTATTTATGCAATTCAGGATGTCACAAGATGAGCTGTCCAGACCTTGTAATCTACTGTGAAACTCTTTCATACCAATGTCATCGTAGGAACAGGATCCTTAAAATGTTTTGACACCTGTGGGAAATCAAGCACGGTCAGACACGAGTTCACATGAAATATCCCACTGAATCAGGTTGCAAAGACACGCAACTGGAAAAAAAAAAAGTCCACTTATACAGCAGTAAGTTGTTGGAAGATTTGTTCTGTATGTGATAGGCAGAACTTTTAGTATTACAGTGATCACTGTTCTCACTGTTCTCTAAATCCAGGGTTTGGTTTGATTTCTTTGTTTGTTTGATTGGGATTTTTTTTGTTTGGGTTTTTTTGTTTGTTTGTTTGGTTTTTTTTTTAATTGAACGCCACCATATAAACATATTTCCCTCTTACTTGCTCCTTAGTAGTAACAACCTTACAAAACACTGGGCAATCTTTGCTGTATCTCAAAAGCAATAGTTTTCCCTCAGCAATGGCTTCACTGAAGTTCAACTTTCTCAGGTAGTGTTTTTCTTACCAGATATTTTGTCTTGGGACTTTTTTAAAAAAGCATTTAATGTGTGATCAAAAACTAATCCATGTAAAACACAACTTTTTGATTGATTTCTAAGGCCTTGATCCTTCAGCAGAAACTTTTGCCAGGAAGGTGGAAATTTCCAAGGCTTAGACCTGCTAGTCCAAGGATCTAGCTCAAGGAAATCAATTTCTGTTTCGCTGAAAAGGAGAAAAAAAATCTGAATTGCATAACAAACAATGACTACATTAAAAGCAATAAACTCTCATCAGAAGATTAATTTCTCCCTCTTTTAGGGGCTGGAGTAGGGAGGGGTGATTGAGTAACGTAGCTCACATAACTGGAAATTTCATCACTGCCAGCAGGAAGATGAGCAGAAATGAAGGCAATCTTCACTACCATACATCCCACGGGAGTGCTTTATTTTGCAGCCTTCATCTTCCTTCAAGGTTTTGTAATTATATTTCCATAATTTAGTCATATAAACAATATTATGATTTAGGTACTTCTTAATTCTATCCCATAAAAAGAGCAGATTTGAATTTTACACTTATCAGTGTAATAGCTGGCTTATTACAAACACATGGCAGAACTAAGTGATAAGAGGATAGATAACCTTGCTTTCTAATAGTTCTTTCAGAAACAGCTTTTACATATCTCCTTGGGACACAGCTTCTTGAACAATATGGCTCTCTTCATTGTAAAGAGATTATATCAAATTGAAATTCATATATCTGGTTGATGGACTTGCTTGTAGTTCAAAGACTACACAATGTCAGTGTTAATCTGTTAAACAAAATAAGTTTTTTGTGATAACCTTACCCAATTCCTGAAAAGACACTTTTCAATCATATTTCCCTATGATCAGCACAGAAAATTCTGATGCTCAGCCTCAGAGACAGGTTTTTGAAGAACTGAAATTCATTTCTTATGAATGTCAACTAAACTATTCTTCTTGGTTAGGACATCTAGCACTATTTTTTCAAAGCACCCACACCTGGACCAAGACTTCTAAAGTATTTAACAGATTACATTCTTGTACAGGGGGGCTTTGTTCGTTTGGTTTTCTCTGAGTTTTTGCTTTGGTGGTTTTTTTTTTTTTTTTTTTTTTTTTAATTTTTTT
>NW_010126247.1:66813-70898 GCF_000699245.1 Pterocles gutturalis
AAATTTCTTCTCTCCTGTAACATAATGCAGGTCTGGATTAAGTTACTAAACCCATAACAACTCATTTTTCAAATGCTGGGGCACCCAATGATCTGTATTAACTTCTGTGAGACTGCCAAACACCAACTGTATTTAAAGACTTATGCAATTTTCAAGGTAAGGACCCAGAAGACTAACTTTAATGAGATTAAAAAAAAAAGACAAAAAACCCCACTTAGTCTCCAAAACTTGGCTGTATGATAAATTCATGCCCTTAAACCAAAAGAGAAGGGGGAGTTAAGTACTTTACTTCCTACAGCATCAGATTAAAGCAACATTTACATATTCGGAGCACAACATACTGTCACCAACTGAATTACATTTTCAAAAGCCAATGAGCAACAATCGTTCCTGTCAACTTGTCAAGTAAAACCAAATCAAATGAAAACTTGAAGCATTAGCACAGAAGTAGAGGCATTTAAAAAATAAACATGAATACAAGAAATTAAGTTGTAGGAAATGAAGGGTATTTTTTAAAATACTATGAAAACCACACCCTGGAGATTAAGGAGCAGGTGCTTTGTGAAAAAACTAATTCCAGTGAACATAAGTCTGTTTATTTTTATTTATGTAAATATTTAGCAGATATTATTACAGGTAGGTAACTTTTCTTTCACAGATTGAAGTAAACCAAATAATTACTTAAGTTAATGAATGTACCTTTTATTTCTTATTAACACCGTACCTTTCAATTAAATTCTCTACAATTAAAATGAAGGAAAGAAACAGAATGAAAATGTTTTAATGCAGCATTGCCTTAGGTCACGAATTCATGTTATGGCAACAAGTCTTGAATCTACAAAGGCTGAAGCCAGTTAAGGTTGATATATTATAAATACTGAATTTGCAGCACATTTCATCTTGGGCAGCCAAGTGTGAAACTAAACACTACGAACCAAAATTGCTACATCATCACCGGAGTTTCAGGTGTAAAACAGGAAAAAAAATATTTAATTTGACACAGGTGACAAAGTATTTTAAGGACCATATTCCTAATACCACATCAGTATTAAAGTGGAAGGATAAACTTGCAAGCACCTGCAATTTAAGAAATAGAGGCTTTACTTTACAATCAGATGGATTTAGTCTCTCAACAGTTATTCCTGTAATGCATTATTATACAGTGTTCATCAACTAATCAAGATTTTAATGTTTTCTTAAGTTCCATATAAGATGACATATCTGGGGAAAAGAAAAAACATACTCGGTTTTACCAGAGCAAAGAAATGGGCAAGCAGAAATAAAGTATAGAAGTAGCAAAGAAAAAAAGTAATCCTAATGTTACAGGAAAAAAGCTTTAAAAAAAATGACTAAAATATGTGGAAATTCAGGGAACCATGGAAGATGGTAATGAAGGAGATACAGTCATTATTTATTAACTGCGTAAATAAATGTATTCTAACAAGAATACTAGCTGCTAGCTGCAGAAAAGCTATCAGCAACAGTACTTGTATGGACTTTGCTTTGTAACAGAGAGTTGCTGTATAAACTGGGACATTTCAGTACATCAATACATTTCAGTACATCAATAGATGCAAGAACACTGATAATTTAAATCAGGAGAACTTACGATGAGAAAGGCACGATTAAAACCCTGTCATTTGTTGAAGGAAGAACATAGAGTAATTTAACTGGATTTTCAAAAAGTCAAAATCCATATAAATTAATACATTTCTCATAAGAAATAACACTATCACAAGCCTCAAATTCCATCTTAGAAAGCAACATAGTAGCCAAATGAAAAGCAATATAGACAAGCAAACTGAGCCAACAGATTTCTGCCACTATTTCTTCAGTCTAAGGGCTCCATAGGGCTTGCTCCTCAAAGGACAAGTCATTACCCTTGGTATGAACCAGGTCAAACTCCTAAAGCACATGCAATTCGCAGTTACTTACTGCTTAGGTGAGTGAAGACTTCTGGATCGTATTTTGATTTTGAACTTCATCTAGAGGTATGCACACCAAGTACAGTTACAGATAAATTACCAGCTCTATGGATTTTGGGTGCATATCAAAAAGAAACTCTACAGAGAATTCCAGTACTCAGTACTAAACAGAGTGTATTTTGAAGTGTGCCCAGACTACCTTCAGTTTCTGTGTGGTTGCTCAGTTCAATGTTTTCTATTACATAGACAGTAACTCTTAACACTAGACCCAGATTGAACAGACAGTGAGCAAGGGAGGCTGCTTTGCCTTCCAGGCCTTTTTGAATACAGAATGACACATCTTCTTGGTCAACCAGAAACACAGCTATACATTAAATTAAAAGTGGATTAGAAATTAGGATTATGAATTATATGAAATACATATTTCTATATAAACATGCATGAAAGAATCCAGATCTGTCTATTCAGAAGATATTCTGGTTTTAATTTCCTTCTGAAAATTTGAGACAGCTATACTACTTTGGATTTCCTTATTATACCATATTACTTTTAAGCGAAGCTGAGTGAACATCCTTTGCTGATCTGTTCTACCCTGTCAAATTCCATTCCTCTGAGATAAATTCCACAGAACACATTTAATATATCCAAATAAAGGAAATTTGCAAATCACTAGGCACCATGTGCATTGACCTTCGCTCCTCTTTGGAATTTGCAGTATGGTTCATTTTAGTCAAGCTGTTGAAACATTTGTGCTATAATGCATCAAATTAAGGCAACCAGCTGTGATGTTTCATTTAAGCTAAAAGTTTATGATCTACAACTACACAATACCTTAGGGAATAACTGATATTTCATGTTAGTAAACTAAATGCAGTTACAAAATGGTTACAATCTCCCCCACGTTTTACTCAGAGCACATTGTCATTTCAGCTTTAAGAGTATAAGTATTCAGTCAAACCCATGTTACTACAGGGATAAATGAACAACCAGTTCTAGCCTTTACTGAATACACAGATTTGAAGCCTTCTGGTCTAATGTGTTGCTAGATTACTCGTATATTTTATCCTTCATTATGTGTAATGGAATTTCTCCATTTGTGAGAAAGCAAAAATTCGGAAAAGTCTTTAACTATTTTGTCATAATGCACCATTTTTAGAAGATATTTTGTCCAAACAGATATGGTACACGGAGTTGCATAATTAGAACAAAACCAATAAAAAGAAACCTAAGCATTTTCTATAGCTATGAAGCACTCTTGAAAGAAAATCCCCTCGAACAATGGTTAAACCATTGTACTGTTCTTGACAACAGCAATGTATAAAAGGAGAAAGAAACAGCACTTCATGAATGATTAAGTAATGACACCTTTTGGAATGTCTTGAGAGAATAATCAAGGAGAGAAAAACTAAGGAATGGCTGTAAATCAGATGCAAAAAGTGTAAAAACTAATGCAACAAAAGTTGAAAGGAACAAAGTCAGCCAGATTATTGATATATAGCAAAAACATCACACACAGGAACTAGCTCATTAATTTATTCATTAGTGATCAGCTATTCTCTTAGAAAGCGTAAGCTATAGATGTGATGGTTTGTAAACAAAGGATATATAAGGCACATGCTCCAACTCGAAAGATACATTGATAGCTCTTACTGACAATGACAATTAGAAAGCTAATTTTCATAGAATCATAGAATGGCCTGGGTTGAAAAGGACCTTAAAAATCATCTAGTTTCAACTCCCCGGCCCTGGGCAGGGTTGCCAACCACTAGAGCAGGCTGCCCAGGGCCCATCCAGCCTGGCCTTGAATGCCTCCAGGGATGGGGCATCCACACCTTCTCTGGGCAACCTGGGCCACTGCCTCACCACCCTCACAGTGAAAAATTTCCTCCTAATATCCAACCTAAATCTCCCCTCTCTTAGTTTAAAACCATTCCCCCTTTGTCCTGTCACTATCAACCCCTGTACCTTATCACTCCCCCTCCTGTTTACAGGCTCCCTTCAAGTGCTGTAAGGCCGCAATGAGGTCTCCCCGAAGCCTTCTCTTCTCCAAGCTAAACAAGCCCAGTTCCCTCAACCTTTCCTCATAGGAGAAGTGCTCCATCCCTCTGAGCATCTTTGCGGCCCTCCTCTAGACCCCTTCCAAGAGCTCCACGTCCTTCC
>NW_010126248.1:0-7132 GCF_000699245.1 Pterocles gutturalis
TTCTGTGATTCTATGATTCTATGATTTTTGGACTCATTGAAATTATAACAGAATTTAAGGAAAATTACTCCTAAAACATGTCAAGATTAGAAAATGTCTAAATAATGTTGTTAATTATGTTAAATAATGATAATTTTTTGGGTACTTCCCCCCCCCCCCAATCCGTTCTTAGTGATTTTACTGCTATTCTGGCAGTCCTTTCTAACCTTCCTTTGAAGAAATGACAGTGTTGTCCTATTCAGAATAGGTAGCAGTATTTCTTAAACAACTTCAAAGCTAGTTGTTGAATGACATTTTGGGAAAAAAAATTAAAAAACTGAAATGTGTCTGACCTGCACAGATCATTGAAATTCCTCTTTATCAAAGCTGCTTTCTTTATGCTCTGAAACAACAGGGAGCTCAAGCCACAGGAGCCACATGTTTTAAACCATGCTGGAAATGATGTAGCTGTTTTAGTTGCATATCCATTTAAAGTATAGAAAATTTTCTGTTATCACTTAGAAAATTGAAAGGAGTCAATGAGGAAAAGACTACCTTTGTTTCCCATCTAAATATATAGGAATCAAGTACTAATATCCGTTAAAAATACACTATGATTATTTGATGGAATTTGCCAAGCCAGGTGTTGTGCAACATTATACTAGCTTGTTAAAGTGGTTTTCCTTTCAAAAGTGTAACTGGGGACTTAGTTCTGTTCTCATTTCTGCCTAATCTTTTAGCTCCCTGTTCACATGCAAGCTTAAACTGCCTAGCTGATGCTTACTGAAAAACTCAGGAATAATTCTTTTTAAATGTCAAAGGAAATGCTTCCTTCTATATCCTCATTCATAGAATGAAATGTGCTCTGGAGGGGGGGTAATAAGTTTATTTTTTCTTTTTTCTTTTGTATCTTTAGATAAATTGTTGAGGTCTGTGATGAACAGTTCACTGAGCCCACAGTGTGAGTGTTGAATAGGTTTTTATCATATGATGATAATATTAGGGTTGTATTGCTGTGTTTCATAATATGAGTAGCTCCATTGGTAAATCGTTATTTTAAAGACTCACAGTACTCTGGAGAGTGTTGCAGATGCATGAGTAGATTGCTCAATTTTATATCTATATCTCTAAGTATGCTGGAGGATATCTAAAATAACTATTAGGCAGACCACAGGCTTTTCATTAGTTACATGATAAGAAGCTTTTGCTGAAGTATATACAGAAGCAGAAGTGTGGAGCTTCTTGTACTTCAAAATGGTAATGCACGTAGGAGTAGCCATAGCCCTGACCTGAATGGAGGTTAGGAAAGTGAAACTTCTCTGCTGCATGGCAAGGTGTGTGTGTGTGCACAGGCAGTGATGTGCATGATGGGAGGATGGGAAGGAGCTGCTGTCCCACTAGTCTGTCTAGTATATCCACGGTCTCTGCTGTAATACTGCTACAAGGTCTCCCCGGAGCCTTCTCTTCTCCAGTCTGAACAACCCCAACTCTCTCAGCCTGTCCTCATATGGGAGGTGCTCCAACCTTCTGATCATCTTTGTGGCCTCCTCAACAGCTCCATGTCTTTCCTGTGCTGAGGACTCCAGAGCTGGATGCAGTACTCCAGGTGGGGTCTCACGCAAGTGGAGTAGGGAGGGGAGAATCACCACCCTTGACCTGCTGGTCACACTTCTTTTGATGCAGCCCAGGACACCACTGGCTTTCTGGGCTGCAAGTACGCACTGCTGGCTCATGTTGAGCTTCTCATCCACCAGTACCCCCAAATCATTCTCCTCGGGGCTGCACTCAAGCCATTCTCTGCCCAGCCTGTATTTGTGCTTGGGATTGCCCCAACCCAGGTGCAGGACCTTGCACTTGGCTTTGTGAGGTTTGCACAGGCCCACCTCTCAAGCCTGTTAAGGTCCTTCTGGATGGCATCCCTGCTGTCTAGTGTGTTGACTGCACCACACAGTTTGGTGTCATCGGCAGACTTGCTGAGGACACACTCAATCCCACTGTCCATGTTGCCAACAAAGATGTTAAACAACACTGGTCCCAGTACCAACCCCTGCAGAACACCACTCATCACTGGTCTCCACTTGGACATTGAGCCATTGACCACAACTCTTTGGGTGCAACAATCCAGCCGGTTCCTTATCCAGTGAGAGTTACTTCTGTCAAATCCATGTATTTCCAATTTAGAGACAAGGTTGTCATGCAGGACAGTGTGAAATGCACTGCAAACATCCAAGCACACGATGTCAGTTGCTCTTCCCTAATCCACCAATTCTGTAGCCTTGTTGTAGAAGGCCACTAAATTTGTAAGATATGATTTTCCCTTGGTGGAGCCACGTTGTCTGTCACCAATAAAGTCCTAATTTTCCATGTGTCTTAGCATTGTTTCCGGGAGGATCTGCTTCATGATCTTGCCAGGCACAGAGGTGAGACTGACCAGCCTGTAGTTTCCCAGGTCTTCCTTTTTTCCTTTCTTAAAAATGGGGCCAGTGGGAACTTCACCAGACTGCCACAACTTCTCAAATATGATGGATAGTGGCTTAACAACTTCATCTGCCAGTTTCCTCAGGTCCCATGGACGCATCCCATCAGGTCCCATGGACTTGTGCACCTTCAGGTTCCTTAGATGGTCTCAAACCTGATCTTCACTTAAGGCGGGTGGTTCTTCCTTCTTCCAGTCCCTGCCTTTGCCTTCTGCAAATTGAGCAGTGTGGCTTGAGCACTTGCTGGTGAAGACTGAAATAAAAAAGTTGTTAAATACTTCAGCCCTCTCCATATGCCAAGTAACTAGGTTTTATGCTTCCTTCCAGAGAGCCCACATTTTCCCTAATCTTTCTTTTTATCACCAATGTATCTATAGAAGTTCTTGTTGCCCTTGCCATCCCTGGTCAGATTTAATTCTGTCAGGGCTTTAGCTTTCATAACCTGATCCCTGTCTGCTCGGACAGTTTCTCTGTGTTCCCTCCAGGCTTCCTGTCCTTGCTTCCAGCTTCTGTAGGCTTCCCTTTTGCATTTGAGTTTCTCCAGGAGTTCCTCGTTTATCCATGCAGGCCTTCTGGCCTTTTTGCCTGCCTTCCTCTTTGTTGGGAAGCATTGCTCCTGAGCTTGGAGAAGGTGATCCTTGAATATTATCCAGCTTTCTTGGGCCCTGCTTCCCTCAGGGCTTTATCCCATGGTACTCTACCAAACTGATCCTTGAAGAGACCAAAGTCTGCTCTCCTGAAGTCCAGGGTGTGAGTTTGCTGTGCACCCTCCTCTCTGCCCCAAGGATCTTCAACTCCACCATTTCGTGGTCACTGAAGCCCAGGCTGCCCTTGAGCTTCACATGGCTGTTGGTGACCTGTCTGTGAGAGGTAGGGAGGCAATAACATCCATTACAGATCTCATTACTGGATTTTGCAGGGACTCAGCTGTGCATCCCACAGCCTACATCCTACTGTGAGTTTGAATTCAACAGCATCTCTAGCTGTGAACCCATGCAGATCTCCTTGCCAGTAAGCTCTTTGGAGCACGTGACATGTCTCGCAGCTCTTGGGTCATAGAAAGCAGGGCCAGGAATGATGGCTGTAGCTGCTTTTGGCCTAAAATATCCCCTGTTGTACAATATTTATTTCAATTATGGTGTGTAGATTTTGTTCTGAGTCAGCTTGTGCCTGAATACACATGTGTAAGTTAAGGGGACCAAAAATGTATGCGATTATACCAGCTGTGATGAAGCTGCCTGAGACACCATTAGAGGTACATGCTATTTTTACTGCATGATGTAGCTTCATAGGCTATTTAACACAGCGGCCCATGTTTCACAGATGGCTGGATCTCAGGAAGCTAACCAAGTTCTGCAAGAACAGATCAACAGTAGAAATTTATGATTTATAAAGTGGAACTTGGAGTTTGGTTGGTAAATTTGGTTGTCTCATCACTTACTAGTAACTGTATATTCTGTCTATATCTACTCTCTGCCTGTCACTAAGGAAGCTAGTCACTGGCAATCATCAATAACTGAATTTGGAACTTAGTTTCAGCTTATGCTTATTCTACAAAGTTATATTTTAATGTAATGTTTGCAAAAAATAAACTTTGAAGGATGAGCTTATTTATAAAATACAGACACCTTGACATACTCTAGTAAAAATACCAATAGAGATTAAACACTGAACTAGGTCTGTAGTTCTTTGTCTCTATTTTTTTGGAGCTAGAGTCCAAACTCTCCAGGATGAGCAGAGGGATCTTCCCATTTTTGATTTATGCAACGTTGTACACTTGCAGAAAATAGCAAAATTTTCAGGAAATTCTGCTGTCTTCCTTTTTGTCTGCTCTCCCATACTTTGAATCCTGATAAATTCAGATGGAAACCACAAATGAATTATTGCAATGTGGTAATACCTGAACATCTGTGTAACTTAACATGTGTTATACTACCTTTATGTCACTTTTAGAATACTCTGTAAACCTATACATGAAGAACGTCTGGATACCGAGAGGTACGAAGGCATACTTCATGGTTTGGGAACCCTCTTATATAATGCATAATAGAGTTCATATTAAGTATTCAAATAGCTACATAAATATTTCAGGAGGAATGAAAAGAGAGAAAGCTTGTTTTATTTCATTAAGGTTGTTCCAAGAAAACCAAAACTGACTCCAGCACCTGCTGGAAAGCAAATGTAGGATACTATTTTTCCACTGTATTTCCAAGTAGTCAGTCCTCTTAGGATTGTTGATTGTACAGGGGAGGGTTTTATATATGTTGCTTTGCTAATTTGTAAACTGGCTCAAGAATTGAGCCTTGACGTAATTTTTTTTTTTTTTTACATTATATGAATAGTTTCATAAGACTGTATTTAGTTCAGGTGAATACGTGTGTCCTAGGAAGAAAGAGGGTTACACGCATTAGCTGGAAAATAAATTATTTTCATAGAATTTTCTACCTGTCTACCTGTGTGGTGGCTTCCCTGTTATTGTTATATATATTTGTTTCTGATTTGATTTTGTGAGAAGACTGACAAAACTAGAGAAAAACAGCCTTTTTTTTTTTTTTTTTTTTTTTTTTTTTGAATGGCATACCTTTGAAGTCTGGTCTTCTCACAGTTTCATAGATAATGTCACCTGTTCTACAGATATCATTGATTTGTGCTTCTTGAGTACAAATTGGTATTGATTCTTAAGGCTGGAAAAAGTTGTAAATATCCTGAGGCAGCTTTTCATTAATCCCATGCTTCATTTTACTGGGTGGTAAAACGCAACATGATTATGGAAACAGTTACTTTAAAGACAAATCTGTAATGAACGATTTGGCCCTTGGCAAGTTGAATAGAAGAAAGAAAAAAAATTAGAGATATTTGGGTTAAATAAGAACAGAAATTCAGGTGTTTTCCTGAAGTGACAGGAATCCCTATTTAGTTACCTCAAGAGACATGCTGTAGGCTGATTTGAAGGAAAGTATGTATGGCAGTACAAGAAAGCTATACATATAGAAATCTATACAGCTAGGAAAGAAATAAATAAAATTCTTTACATTTAATGTCTTTAAAACCTTCAGACTAGTTAGTAGAACAGGGAGAGATGGACTAAATAAGATCTCAGCTCTCAACATAATGATGTTTTAAAGTACTCAGGTGACATGTGATTTGAGAAAAATATTGGTTGGATTTTTTTTAGACTTTTTTTTGTACGTGTACATTTTACACACTGTAAATAAAGTACATATGGGTATATCAAAAAATGAACCCAGAAAATACTGCACTACTTCAGATTGCATAGAGATGTATTGTATTGGTCTGCTTTTATTAAAATATAATCAAATGCTCCTAATAAGTATCCCTCATCATTTTCCTATGCAATACTGAAATGTAATTAGTACACACTTATAAATAATTACATTTTTATTGGAGATCAGCCAGAATATTCTGTATATGCAAATGCTGTCTAAGTGTTTATTAGAATTGCAAGAAACCCCTTTGTTGTTAAGACTGTAGACAGCCTTTGTGTATCTGAAGAATCTAGCTATGTGCATCTTTTTTTACATGCCAGCTGTGTTAGTTCATTATTTGATTTTTGTATCTACAACCCAGAGAACATGAAGTAAGAAGAGCACAGTATTACTGACAGAAAGAGAAAGATGAGCTTATGTATGAAGAAAAGCTAAGGCATACATTTCCACAAGATCTGAAATGCAACAGTTAATTGCAGTTCCTTAATCTATTTTTTGTCACTGCATTTGAGGAGTTGCTTCCTCTTCAGACTGAGGGAATCAGTCTGCATGGATTTACAGCAGAAATAAACTTTTGAGACTGAGTTAACACAGTTGTTATTATTTTTTTTGAGGGAATACCTACTGTAATTTGCTTAAGAATTCACACGTGGTTGTGGTACTGAGCTGGCTGATGTGGTTGCTGAGCCACTCTCCATCATATGTTAAAAATCATGACTGTTGGGTGAAGTCCCCAGTAACTGGAAAAAGGGAAACATTACTCCTATTTTTAAGAAAGGGAGAAAAGAAGACCCAGGGAACTACAGGCCAGTGAGCTTCACCTCTGTTACTGGGAATATCCTCTTTGAAGCCATGTTAAGACACGCATGAGACCAAGAGGTGATCTGAGACAGCCAACATGGCTTCAACAAAGGCAGATCTTGCCTGACCGATCTGGTGGCCTTCTATGATGGAGTGACAGCATCAGTGGACAAAGGAAGGGCAGTGGATGTAATCTACCTGGACTTCTGCAAAGCCTTTGACATGGTCCCTCACCACATCTTTCTCTCTAAATTGGAGAGGTATGGATTTGAACGACGGGCTGTTCAATGGATAAAGAATTGGTTGTCTGGTCGCAGCCAAAGGGTTGTGGTCAACAGCTCTATGTCTGGATGGAAGCTGGTCACAAGTGGTGTCCCTCAAGGGTCTGTCTTGGGACCGGTGCTCTTCAACATATTTATCAATTACATAGATGAGGGAATAGAGTGCATCCTCAGCAAATTTGCAGATGACACCAAGCTAAGTGGTGCAGTTGATACAGTAGAGGGAAGGGATGCTATCCAGAGGGACCAGGACAGGCTGGAAAAGTGGGCCCATGAGAACCTGATGAGGTTCAACAAGGCCAAGTGCAAGGTGTTGCACTTGGGCTGGGGCAACCCTGGGTACTTGTAGAGACTGGGAGAAGAACTC
>NW_010126249.1:0-15562 GCF_000699245.1 Pterocles gutturalis
AGCCAAGGGAACCGCACACAGGGGACGCCTCCGAAAACTCTGCTTGGGACCGGGAGCGCCCACCGGACACCACCCTGCCCGCCCGCCGGAGCCTCCTGCCTGCAACCTGCGCGGCCCCGCTGCACCATAAGGCTCCATCTTCATCTGTTCCTACATATCTGCTGCAAACAGGGTACACTGTGAAAAGGTCACCTTGTAAACATAAAATGCAGTAATTTATCCATGTCTCCACCTGCTTAAAGCGTTCATCGGGATGGAAGAAGGACAGAGGGGTCACAGCTCTACCACCAGCGCTCACACCAAGCCCCGGTGTGTCACACAGACACTCGCTAATCCTGGACAATGAATAACACGGTACCTAACACACCACTAGTCGCTTTCAGCATTTACTGAGACAATTTGCAGTTGACATACAAACCAGAAAGTTGGCCATGCATATATGCAGTATACATGAAAAAGAAAAAAAAAAAATCTTCTCAGCAGCTACAGATTGCAATTTAAAACTGTTTTCTTTATCTGCTCCTAAATTACAAAGTTTCATTCCTTCCCGGTGATTGGTGCAAATGCTCACATATGGACATGCAACTCATCCTGCAGCCTATCAATCAAGCTCACTTTTGTTGTCTGATGCTACCTTGTATTTAAGCTCCTCATTTGTTGCACCAGACTACTGCATTAAATAGGATTTAGGACCAGGTAAAATGAAAATACGGATTTGTAACGTTTTCCTAAAATACCACAAGCCTGCAAGGGTCTTTAAGCATAATAAAGAGAGGTACGTATACTTGGTGATCTGCTTCTTTTTTTGCAGTTTTGGCTACCTAAGACCCTTTACAGTCCAGAAAAAAAAAATTTAAAAAAAAATTATTTGTTTGCTTAGAAGCCTAAGACGCAGTATCCAACTGCTGTTGGATGCACTGGACAGCACTTGAGCGGTCATTTCAGGTTTCCTTGTTAGTCAGGCAGTTTCCCCTCCTGTTAGGATGGGTCCTCATACACAAGGAAGGAAAGAAACATCTTCAAATAAAAATTTCTCTGTGAAAGGTGTAAGAACTGGCACAGAAAATCCAGAGCCATGAAGAAACATCTTTTTAAACTCAACCTCTGAAAATAATGAGACCCCAAACTAACCCATTTCCCTGTTATTTGAGCTGCATTATAGTCCACATCTGGGATCACAAAGAATGGCAAAGAAATATGAGTTGTAATTATTTTACACACCCACAGAACACATGTGTAAAATAAGAGTAAACTGCACTGATCCATCTCCTTGCCCTGCATCCACAGGGTTGGCTCTACACAGCTTTTCTACATGTTACCAAACTCCACAAGCCCATGTGCTAGCCCCTTACAAAACTCTCAAGTATCGTATTCAAGAGGAGTGTTTTTATGCACATTCATTTTAAAATTTAACTGGCTTAAATATTTCTGGAGTCTATTGCAAAATAAATACCACAATGTCTAAATTTCTTGATTATAACTAGGTCTGGCTAGAAAACAAGAATTCCATTATGCTCTTTTTTTTTTTTTTTTTTTTTTTTTTTGAGATTTCGACATTTGGTTGTGCTCCAAAAGCAGAGCAAACCTTTCAAAAATTCAAGAGGAGACAGATGGGATGTGGGAGACCAAAGTTCAAGCCCCTGGTCTGCATCAGGCAAAATGCCCTAACCACCAAGCTGCTCTAATAACTGTCTCCCCCTTTTTAAGTTTTAAGCAGAAATTTCATTTGGAACCTTGAGAAACTTTCCCCCAAAAATAGTTGCATCAAGACAGATAGTAGCTGTGAAAGCTTTCTGTTAAATCAGCATTTTCCATTCAGGGAATGGCTTACTGGAAGGTTCCCAACCGACTCTAATTGCAGCATCCTTTTTAAATATGTCTGGGTTTTCGGCAGCATGTTAAAAACCCACAAGCAAGCGGGCTCTTATTGTTATTTAATATTGCCATGTTATTCAGATTACAGCTATTAATTAAGATGTCTCAAGACACCTTGGACAGCCCAGTGAACTTACACTCAGTGATCTGATATTTTTTTCCAGTTTGTTGACTCCAGGTCACACTAAATCTAACATGGTCCCTTACCTAAGATGAACTAAAGCTCTCTCCAGCAGATGCTTTGGGCCAGGGTGACAGCTACGCCCAGGAAAGCTTTGGCTAGCTGGGAGCCAGATGAGAGCCGAGTCCAGCACACACGAAGTACGACTATCATCCACCACAGCCAGCTCAATCAAGGACTGCGAGCACCCAGAAGGCAGTGTTTTCGTCACCAGTGTATGCTGCTACATCTGCAACACCTGTCTGTGTAAAATGGGAATCCTTTTTCCAAGGAGGAAATAAAATAAATGATGGCCCACCTTTCCTAGCTATGTGTTGGTTCTGAAGCCTAGGAAGTCCTTGCCCCACATCACAATGCATCCCAACAGCCTCAACATGCGTGATGATGCAATGGCAGCAAAATGGACCACTCTCAAAATGAGATGTGGTTTTTGGTAGAAAATGGCTGTGAAATAGCCTTCAGTAACTGCTACAGTATTTCAGAAAACAGCAGTCTTGAAAAGACAAGACAAAAATGTGGAAGCATCACACTGATGTACATAAACTTGTCAAACTCTTTTCACTGTGAAGCATTCTGAGAGGGACAGCAGCCCATTATCAAGCCTTTTTCCTCTTCTTTTCAAAGCTTGCTTACATATTTTATTTACCAGGCTGTTCTTTCAAAAAGTTCAGTAAGCAAAAAAATTTTTCCTCTATATATTTTAGAATTTTCCTTTACCAACTCCTAAGCAAGCAGCCATGGCACAAATCCCTCAGGAAGAGGGGCATTACGTATCACAATATTGCTGCACACAGAGGCTGCAAACCAAAGCCCACAATGCTTTATCCAGACTTTCACGATTCACATCCCTGCAAAACCCATTACATTCAGCAAGGTAAAGTATCACTGAAGGTTCATGTGGATGTTACTTTTAAGTGATATTTTTCAAGTCCAATAGAGTTTTCAAGTCTTTATCTGGATTATGTGTGAATTAATGAAAATAACAGTAGGTAAGTAATACTGGCTCCAAACATGCAACTGATACTCCCTGAGGGTTGAATGCTTGTGCACACACAGGCATGTGCATTGGGATATGCACTTCAGTCTACATTTATGGCTTCTACCAGCCAGGCCTTACTCCCTATAACTGTAAATCCACGTAAGTTCTTAAGGAAAACCAACACTTTTTCTTTTTTAATGAGCATGTGTGGACTGCCAACCCCTGCAGCAGCTGTCCTACAGCCATTCAACGTACAGAGCCCTCACTGACTTCATTGGGACTTTTGCATTGTTTAGTTAGAATGAGAAGAGGTAATTCCCTTTAAGGCAAAACACCACTGTTGAAACAATGCTCATATGCAGAGCATATCTATCCCCTACAATCTCCTCCCAGTGAATCACCTCCAAAAAATGCTTACATTCCACCAACATGAGAGATGCATGATTCTTCCAAACAAAGGAACCCACTGAAGCCAACCTCATTTCTCTTAATGATTACATGCACTTTCTATACCATGGACAGAGACCTACAGTTTTGGTTTTTTCCCCAACTGCCCTCTCTTCAAAACACATCACTGTCATAGAAGTCACAGCTGTTCCAGTCCCAGTCCTACCAGTTTGGGAAAGCAATGGGATTCCCTTCCAGAGTGCTACAATCTCATCTAAAGGATAGCTGCTAAGCAGACTGATACAGTGTTCCCCATCCCCCAACACCTCCCCCTGCATCTCAACATCTTTAAAGAGCTCTTGTAACATATCTACATTGTAGAAATACTTTCCTTTTTCATTTTCTCAGAGTATGGTTTCTAGAGATTACGACTGAGGCAAGGCTTGCTTCTAGGAATATCTGAGAAGGCACCAGGTTTCATTCAAATACAACTTTATAAGAAAAGTACCTGACATGTTCTTAAATGTCAGGAATACTTAATTTTCTCCATACAGTGCTTTGAACGTTCATATGAAATTTAACGAGAAATCAAGGAGGCCTCCGGTGCAGCTCTCTAAATGCATTGTACAAAATGTGATCAGTTTAATAAAATAAAAGGACACTTAAAAAAGGCTGCCAAAGAAAATAATAAAAACAAGAAATTTCATCAAGAAAGCAAAAGGAGAGCCCAAAGAGGACAAAGGTGAAGGGGCAAAGCTAATCTGCAAGGAGAAGGTCAGCCCAAGCAACAAGAAATGAAGTATGTTTAGCCTGGAAAACAAAGGTTGACAGAAAAGCTGCAGTGCTTCCTTTCACGGACCCTGCCAAAACCCTTTTTAAAACATGACTTTTAGATCACTTCCTACCTCAACACCACCAATTCTGTCCCATAAGCTTCTTCAATCCCACTGACCAAAAATACAAAAGGACATAATATCACTACTTTTTTGCTGTAAGAAGTCAGGATTAGTCTCTATCATGTTTACTGTTTTAATACATATCTTAAGTCACATTATAGCTTTGCCTTCCCTCACTTTTCTTTTTTTTTTTTTTTTTAAGAGCATTTAGGAGGATACACAAAGATGTTTTCGAATGAACTCAGACCCAAGCTGTTTAAACCTATTTCCTTAAATACTATAACTTTAAATATACTGCCCCCAAAAAGGGGTATATATCATATTCCCTCACTGCTACAGGACTTTTCTTTATGCTTGCCTACCTTAAAAACAGGTGGACTTCTCTGCAAAGCCTGGTAAGCACAGGACAGAAAGCAGTGAAAACAGGAGGTCTCCTGAGATCTCTGTAGCTGACAGGAATTTCTACCTGCTGTAAGAATGGTCTGTCTAAACGAAACTGCTATTGAGAAAAGTTTTGCAGGTGCATTCTCCCCAGCGTGAACTGCTCCACTCAGAGTACAAGCTGGTGCAGAGACCTGAACCTCAGTTTCCCACATCCCAAGGCAAATGTCCCAGTGACTCAACTACCAAGACAGCATCTCCCCCTCTGCAGCTCAGGTACCATTGGACCATACGAAGCAGAACACTTCCAGCAGGACGCGGAGGTGCAGAGGCTAACTCTGCAGCTCAGAGGTCAGGGAATTCAGTTGGGATGTGGGAAATCTATGTTCAACTCCCTACTTACCTGATTTAAAGCCTTATCTTGAACTGATATTTCTCAGAAGGCCAGTGCTGTTATCACAGGGGCATACAGATTGTCTTTTCCCCTCCTCTTTGTTCCAAAAGTAATGACCTGGGTTACAAAAGGCTGATGGATCAGAAAAATGAGTAAGAAACACAGAAAAAGGAAGTATGTATGGAAGATGTGGTAAAAGACAAAGGGAGAGAAGCAGGAGAAATGAAATGAGAGAAACAGAAGAATAGACAATTAGAAAGGCAGAGAGATGTGAAAGGGGAAATGCAGCTACAATTTGATCCTGATCCTGAAGTTTTTAACTTTACTTCCACCAAATTTGTCATCACAAGCAAATTATTTTCTCTGAAATAAAGAGCAAACAGGCCTGCCTTCCTTTGCTTTTTAACCTTATGTATTTTGAATTACAGACCCTCTCCCTGACAATTCACAGTCTCCTAAGACTACCCTCATGCCCCCTCCCCACATTTTGCACTTAAATCTTTTTAATCTCTAATGCCCTCAATCAATTCATTGTTTTGGCCAACATCTGGAATACAGAGTTAAAGCCATACTTACCTCTGTTTTTATGCATTTACACAGCAGGAACAAGAATAACTCCAGCTGACTTAAATCTACACCTCTATAGATGACAAGAGAAAGCTACTGTACAATCTTCAAGCTCCAACAGTACCCCTAGG
Organism: Pterocles gutturalis; assembly: GCF_000699245.1. NCBI lineage: Eukaryota > Metazoa > Chordata > Aves > Pterocliformes > Pteroclidae > Pterocles > Pterocles gutturalis. The sequence continues at coordinate 5,792 of NW_010126249.1, forward strand.
CTCTCTAAAGCTGTACAGTGACCAGCATTTCCCTTTGCAGAATTTTAAGGTGTACCTCAAGCCTCAAAAGAGTGACTTAATTTGCAACTTCTTTGGCTTACCTCAAAAGGTAGCATGATTGGCGGTGGTGGCTTTTTCAGTTCTTCACATTTTCTCTTTTTGCATATCCGGTGACTAGTTTTGCGTTTCCTGCAACAGCTGCATTCTTCACAATTTGTTTTCCGCAGACAGGGCTCACAGACTCCACACCGCCTTCGCTTCTTTTTCTCTAGCATAGGGAGCAGAGATGAATACGGAACAGGGTAATCACCCCCTGGATTTTTAAGAGAGGATGGCCCTGAGGCCACAACTGCTTCAGTGCTGTTGCTCACGTTGTCCTGAACCAAATTCAAGCTTACTCCGATTCTTCCCAGCTGTGATGAATAATCATTATGCTGCAGTCTTGAGTCAGCTGGCAAATCTGCATTTATGGCTTTTTCTGAGGCAAGAGCAGAGATTTCCCTGCTTGGAGGCAACTCTGAAACAAAACCTTCAGAGAATTGTCCAGAGCTTTCACCAGAACTTTTATCAACTGTGCTTTTTTCTAAATCTGGAGATAAAGTGGGGAAATAAACTGAATTCAAATTTAATATCTCTGCATCAATACATTTAACAAGCTGTTCAATGTCCTCCACTTCAACATTGTTTAAAGAGGTATCAGAAACTGGTTCACATATTGTAAAGACATTTTTTGAGTCAGATTCTGAATTCTCTTTTGTACAGCTCAAATACAAATTTGAGTCAAGTTCTTTGTGAATGGGTACAAAATCCACAACCAGTTTCATGTGGGATTCTGCAAGTGAGCTCGCACCTTCAAAATGTAAAAGTGAATTTGATCCAGTGGCAGCTAGAGAGCTGGGATTTGAACTGTCTTTATTCCCAGACTCTAAATCCCAGCCTGCCTTCAAGCAGGACTCTGCAAGTGAGCTTGCATCTTCTAATAAATGTTCTTGTGAGCTAAACTCAGAGGTAACTATAGATGCAGAATTTGAGACTTGTTCTTCACTAGGTAGCACCAGGTCTGACTTCTCTTGGATGGGGGATTTGGCAAGTGGGACCGACTCTTCTAACAGTACTGTGGAGCAGAAGTCTGAGGTATCGACAGAACTGGAGTCAGGTTCTTCACTGCTAGGCACCAGATCGAAGGGAGTCTCTGCACACACCTTCGAGTTTGATTCAGAGGCGATTACAGAGTCAGAAGGAGAAGACAGAAGCACAAGCACAGCACCTTCAACAAATGCTTCAGCTGAACTACCCATATCGAGATCGCTGGGTGTCTGTTCACAGGGCAGGTCTTCATGCTTGTATTTCACCTCTGATGCTTCTGTATCATCATCAGTTGCCTGACTGCTTGGAATGAAGTCATTTGTTTCAGGTATTTCTACCTCTTTGTCTTGATTGGCACATATGGTAGCAGCCTCTTGGCCTACACTACATGGAGTATCTTCTTCAGGCAGAGAAGCTAACTCATTTTGTGCTAAATCTTGTTTCAAAACTCTTTTGCCTCCTTCAACATTTTTTTCTTCTACTACTGCCAGAGCTTCTTGTTCATGTTTTTCCTTTGTTTCTAGCCTTTTTTGTGCTGCAGCTTTCCTGGGTTTTGCAATTGTTGGAGTTTGGGACAATCTACGGGAGAATGATCGGTTACGGAGAGACATTGTAAAGCCATTGATGTTGAAAGAATCCTGGCTATGAAAGAGGATATTGTCAGCTTTCTCCAAAGTCACCCAAGATGCTCCAGACAAGGTTCTCGTTACACTGCTCCTGAGAAATCTACCTGAAGAGCTCATGATTGGTTTCTTTTCTTGCTGTTTTTTCTTAACATCTTTTTCTTGTGCTGGCTTTTTGGTTTTTCCAGAACTAACAGCTTTTGTGGAAGTCTTTGTGGTTTTCTTTCTCACTTGGCTAGATTTCTTTTTGCCCTGGTTAGTTTTTCTTTTGCCTAACTCTTCTTTTTTGGCTAATCTGGAAGGCCTCGCATGGTGAGCCATGTCTGCGGAGTAGTAGAAAAGTTAAGAGGAGAGATGGAAAAAAATCATGAGCTCTTGATAGAACTTTTCAATAGAATACTGCATACTCCCATTGCTGCTCTCTGTGCTGATACAGCATTAACTCTGAAACAGAAAAAGGTAAAAAAATAGCATTAATATAATTCTAATTAATGAAGGGTGCACATATATTGAACTGACCATTTTTTAATATTTAAAAATACACAGGTAGAATTAGAAATACTGGTATTGGGCTTTATGTTCAATTAACACAAAAGCTTTGAAAATATTAGTATATTGCAAAATTGAAAGCTTGCCTAAATGCCTGTAACACAAATGTAGCAAACGGAACTCAAATGACCAGTCAAGATCACATATTTACCATTTTATGTCAGTTCTAAGAATTTCTATTTTTCTCTACTTTATTAACAGTTCATTAACCACCCCTCCCCTTGAATAAGATCAGGTAAAGTCTTCAACCATAGCTTTATGTTCAACAGCATATCTATCACCGTAAGGACATTCTTGAAAAAAGAACAAAGCTGAGTTTATTTTGTGTGTGTCTGTGTCTGTGTGTGTCTGTGTGCGCGCGTGTGCGCACTCATACGCAATCACCAGGGCACCTCTCATTCTTCTACCATCTGTCCGCTACCCATCATGGTACAATTTCAGACAAAATAGAAGTACCTGGCTCCCCAAAGATGTCTCATTCGTGGTGTTACTCTTAGCGGAACTGGACCAGGGAAGAACTGCCTTTCCCAGTGTTATCTCCCAGGATAACATAGCTGCACACCATATTACATTGCAAGCCTTGATTCTGTCCTGCCTAGGTACACTGTATGTTCTACACAGGCAGTCATCTCTGCTTCATCACTATGACTACTAACATATTTGCCTTCAACAAAGTACCACATATCTGTCCTAAGCTTTTGTCTCCAAACACAACTGCGATACAGAAGTCCCCCAACTCCCTAGATCCAGTTGAGTCATCTCAGAAGATACATAGATTCCTTGTGCTCCAAATCAACTTCCTTCAAGGTGGGTTGGGGTTTATTAAATGTAAAGCAATTCTCAAAAGTATGTAGTTTTTAAGCGCATGGTGGTGCTACCTGTGGTGCCTACCTGTGGAAGCCTTTTAAAGCTTTATGTAGGTTTTTAATGGATCAGATGGGTAGACAAGACCAGCCTAAATATGGGTGCAGGCAGAGCCAGAGTAAGAGGCTCTGTAGTCTCAGGCAGGTGGGTGCCTTCCCTTTGACATCATTTGAATTCCTTAAGCCCAAATCACGTCACCTACAGGCCACCCACACCTCACCGATGGGAAGAGGGAAAGAAAAGGAAGAACAAGAAGCATGGGGATGATGTCTAAAATCCTGACCTTTAAAGGAATTTAAAAAAAAATAAAGGAATCCTGGCTTCTAAAAGAAATAGAAAAGGGAAGAAGGGTGCTACCAGGCTCCTGACACAACCACTCCTCCCCATGACTTCAATCCCACCTTGAAGCACCAGGTTGCACTCGGCCACGACCTGGTCTGAGCTCTGCTGAAGGTGGGGAGAGCTATGCTAGTGCAGCCCAGTCTACTTAACACGCCAGAAATGTTTAATGGTTCTACACTGGCCAGGTTTGGCTGGTGTAGGGCAAAAGAAAAGGCATAGGGCATGTGAAGAGCAGGCTCCACAAGCAGAATGGACCCCCAGACCATAAAAACATATCTACAGCACAAGGGGTGCAGAAAGCTTACACCCATCCGCACCAAACAGCACTGCACTGCTCCTGCTGCTCCCCAAACCAGCATGCTGGCAGCGAGCTTGTTTCTGACTGTCTCAGCCCTGAGCAGGCTGCCCAGGGGCCACAGTACCTACACCAAGGCTAACAGTAACTCCCCAAACTCCTTTTGAATAGCTTATTTAAAGCATTTTGAAGCCTAGCTCTTGTTTATTCAGCAGCAGTATGCTGATTGATCCTGTGTACAACATATAAACCAAGTAGCTTACCTAAACATACTGTGATTATTCTGTATCTTATACTCATATTACACATCAGATTAATATTATTACTGAGACACGAGTTTTTCCACATACTCAAAATACCATTTTAGAGCCAGCATTGCTGTACAAGACTAAATGCACTTGTAAGGTCAGAAAATAATGCCCAGCAAACACACAATAAACAAGCTGACAGCACCCCTGCTCCATCACAGCAAAACATCTACCCTGGAGAGACTGAATAGACACAGTGCAGTTGTTTAGAATTGCAAGTAATGCTTCAAAGGCCACAGAAGAGACCTGAATAGCTCCCAGAGAAGCACTCTATAGAAGTTGGGTCAGACACTGAAACAGCAAAATAAATACACAGCTGAAATGAAGGTAATCAGAGTGTTTTCCTCTTCCTACCCTTCTCTGGAGATGCACATGGGAAGGGAGACATGGCCATTGCTACTCACTCCACAGAGTGTCAGAGGACATCGGCATCACATCAGCAGGTCCATGAAATTATTGTTGGCAGCCTGCAAAAAGCTTTCCCAGTTTCTTGTGGTTTTTACAGAGACTGGGCTCTTCACTCCAAAGGATAGCCTGGAGGGCTGCAAAACCAGTTGGAAGGAAGCAGCAGGCAGCGTGTGTCTGTAGCCATTAGCTGACACTACTTAACAGTAGCAGGAGAGGAAATGCAAGCTACTTTCAGAGACTAGGCCAGGAGAGCAAGGAAAGAAAGCAAGCAAACAACAAGGGCCAAGGCAACATGGGAATGTGTGAATCTGGAGGGGAACTGAAGAGATAAAAGTTTTTTTTCTCTTTATCAGCCCTGAAACAGAAACAGAATGATGAGAGAAAACAGGAGATCCAGAGTAGAAGCAGAGACTGGATTTTTGAAGATACCAAATGTGTATAATGTTTTGCTCGTACCACTTCTCTACATAAGCAGCTGCAACTGCTGTGGCAGTCTGGGAAACATGATCATCAAAATTATCAATTAGACGCTTCATTTATAGCAATCTTGCTGGGTTTTTTTTTTTAATCATCATTATAATATGTCTTTGCCTGCATTTGGAAATTGCAACATCGTTGCTTTAGGACTGAAGAAGCAAGTCCATCTCATTTTTATTTTCTTTTAATGCAGAAAACATACCTGTCTGGCAAGATCATAGAAAAGTATCAAAGCCACAGTGTTGCTTCTTTTCAGGGCCAAAATTAGAGGCTATGAACACCCAGTGGTTGAAGACTTTCCTTTTTCTTGGTAAACAATGAATGCTGATATTTGTAGGAAACTGACTGGCATTTAAATGCTGCATTAAAGAAGATGACAAAGGCTGCCATGTATGTGTCTTGCTCAGGTGTGACAATACAGAGACACAAGGAGAACAGGAATTTTGTCACTGGAGTGAATTTAGGTTTTTCAGGAGAGATTGGGGCAATAGACTCTCCTACAGGATTTTTTTGGAAAGTAATAGTGGAATCCAATTTTATTTGTTGGGTACTCTGAGCACCTGATGCCTAAGCTCTTGGGAGAAATGCCTGTCAGTGAGAGAGCTTTGCTTCCCTTTAAAGAAAGCCCACAGTCTTGATGCATACTAGTTCGCCACAACCTCCTTAAAGGTTAGATAAAAACTGTCTAACATTTTTTAAACAAAGTGTCTAACTAAACTAAATTACATTGTTACTTCTTTGTTTACTCTTCCACATTTAGGACCAAAATATTAGGCAGCTACAAGCTCAATATTCAAGTTTTGTTTTCTGTAACACTAGGAAATATTTTAGTTTACTTTTTCCATTTAAAGCACTGGCAAAGACTGTTTATGTCTGCAGCAGTTGCAAACTGCCTCACGTCACTTCTTAAGGACAAGAAATGGCTGTATCACATTGGTCATATTTCACAGCAAGAAATGAATTATATTTCCAAAACATCTATGTGATCTTAGAAGGATTATCAAACATAAACCTCATGGGCCTATATAACAACTTGGCAGTTTTCCATCATCCTGGAGAGAAACAAACTTAATTCAATGCTCTCTTTGGAAAGCCAGACCAGGTGGGACCTACCACACCCTCCCCGAGAGCAGAGGACAGGCGTCTCTATGAAGCAAAAGGTACAGGAGGGTTTGCAGGAAACTGTCCTAGATAATAACAGTGCATCCCGAAGCTGTTTGTTACTTGGGCTGACTTTTCTAATTCATGTGCAAAGCTGAAAGCTGGTTTTAAGGCCAGTTGTTTAAGTTTTGCTCGTTCACAGTAATAAATCCGGAGCAATCCCACTGACTGCTATAATCCTCAACAAATACTGCTAAAAAGCTAATCAAGGGCTGAATCTTTTGTCCTGTCTTGGTCAACATTCCAAACAATTACAATGAGAATTTTGCCTACAAAGTAATTGGGGTATTTAACTCCATATTACTGGAATGCCTCCAGAAAAAAAAAAAAAAAAAAAAAAAAGAAAACCTAAACAAAAAAATAAACCCAAAAAACCACAAACACCATGCTTTTCTTATTTACACAAAAGGATTAAAAAAACAAGGCAAGTTTTCCTTTTTCCTGGTGTCCACCAAGATTCTGTTCCATAACTTGATTCTTGTTGGAAGGTGAGGGGAAAATAAGAGATTAAAAGATGTGTTCTCATAAAATGGTGGCAGCTTTTTTATGGCATCATGAAAGAGAGCAAGCGATCCCTGAACAAACACAGCTCCATGGGGAAAAAAAATATGACACAGGTAGGACTAGCTGAGCCTGGTTTCACTGCAGTCAGATGCACTAATTAAACACATTTTGTTTCAGTGTTTAGGTATCCTCTTAAAAGTCACTTGAGATCAGCCTCATGGGTAAACAAGACCTGGAACCTTCATAAAAGCCACTTAATAATGCACAGGTCACAAGCAATCAAGTCCACAATTTGACTCTGAAGTTGTCACACAAGCTCAGATCTACAACTTTGAATTGTAAGCATTTCAGCTTCCAGCAGCAAATGCTCTAGAGGAAAATGCAAGAGATACCGGAGAAGACCAAGATTACAAAATCTGACCCTCACGTTAGGTGCAAAAGCTTTCTTCACAATCTTTTCAGAATTATGTCATACCATCTGCATATTCTTCCCAGCTGCACCAATGTCAACCTGCTTTTCAATCTTGCCTAATTCCCTACGTCCACTGACTGCTCTGTACAACTCTTTGTATAGGAAAAGAAGGGAAATGGGTAAGGAGGAGGGAATCAGATTAAATTTTTTTCCTTTTCCCCCCTTCTTTAATCCTTGAGCACACCCATTTGGTTTTGGTTAAGAATAAAAAATGAAATTTCTCACCTGCCTTCTCAGTACCATGAGTTATTTCATACACAGCCTTGTAGAGAGGCCTCTTGCCCTTCCCAGGGCAGGCAGCGGGATCTCCCAGAGCTCCCTCTGCAAAGGCACTCCCAAGGTCTCCCCTCACTTACCACCTCGTAGCCTTCCAGACCTCTCCTCCTGCAGTCCTGTTTCAAGTGGAGTTTCTATAATCTCACAAGCCATTCAAGAGTACTGTTTTCCATTTTACTGTAAGTTTTCTGATTTACCTTCCAGTACTATGCCATTCAAGGCATATTTTATCCACATATATTAAACGCTTTCCAGTAACATAACTGCAAATCTGGGACAGGTACTGCAGGATGCCACCTCAGTTTCTCACAGACAAAGGCGTACACTCAAAGCATAATCCTTTTCCCACTGACATCAGTAACACCAGATGATGTTGAGCAGATCAAACACCAAGGCCTTCATCCTAATTTTTGTCCTTGCTGGACAAGAGGCCACCTCTGTGCTTGGAGGACACATTTGGATAAGGCAGGACTGCCACCACATCCTGCTTCCCTCTGCTGAGCCTGGAGCTGAAGACAGCTGTGAAACACACACTCACAATTAATTCAGCAAGAGACATCAATGCTTAGCATTGCAGTGTTGTGCCTTCAGTGTGCACCTTGGAGCCTGCACAGTGAATGAAACAGATTTTTAAAATACCACAAAAAAGCCCTTCTGGTTTAGGGAAAGCTCTATTAGAACAACAAAAAAAGTGTGGCAAGGAACCACACATGCTTAAACCACAAAATCAGATTAAGCCTCAGACAAACAACTGGCACCAAAAAAATCCATTGTGAAGACTCACACCGTGTGTGCAAGTATCCTCCCTCCCGCCCAGGCAGGAGCATGGGCTTGCTTTAACCTCTGTTCTGTGCAGCCAAACACTGGCCTTAACATGGGGAAAGCTAAAAAGTAAAAAGATATCAAGTAATTTCTAAGGGTTCACCAAATGAAAGCCCTTTCCATCAGAACACTCTCCAGGTACATTTGAATTATAAAAAAAAAAAGCAAGCAAACCAAGCAAAACCCCTCAGTTAATCATACGTCTCTCTAATTCCGCATTTATGCTGTTTTAAACACTGAATTTCTTTTTTTTATAATATTTTACTGTTCTTCAGGGGTTTGCCTTTTCTTAATAAGAATAAAAGAAAAACACCACTAACTGAATCACCTTATCTCAAACTCAATTAAAAGAAGGGGGAGGTGGAGGGAAGAACCTTCGGGCAAAGATTAAGCCTGGAAAATTTCAGTCTGAAAGGTGTTTTGAAATGTAAGTAACTGAAAACAGAAAGCAGGATGGAAATGCTTAGGCCAACTTTAACAACCTGGGGTAGGGTGCCAGCTGCAATAAAACACTATCAATGGGGATTCTGAATTATTATACAGCGAAGACTTAGGTCTTACAGAAACCATAAATATCATAAAGTTCCTTGGTATGCTTTACCTTGAATTCTTCCTCAATTACCTACTTTGTGCAATCCAGCCTGTCCTTGTCTCCTCCAAGCACAACCAACCCCTCCTGTCCAGAAGGACTGAGCCTCATTCTGAGAGCAACCACCAACCGCCCTTGTGCTGTTGGAGAAACTGCTTCTGAAAAGCATAAACCAGCCTTCTCCTCCTTTACAGACAGGGTCGGCCAAGCTACCTGCCCAATATTCCCCAGACCAAGAACAAATGCTACATTTTCTGGCTTCAATCTGCACTCCTAATTTGTGTTGATTGACATTAATGAAAACAAGGTGATTACTGCACAGAACAGCCTTCTGCCTCTCCACAAGAGCACCTTAAAAATAGCACAGAGCATAGCTGGGAAGAGCTGTGATTTGGAAGACTTTTAAAAATTATTATTATTATTATTATTTTCACAGGTTTCTCCATTGGCTTTAAAATGTAAAGATACACTTTTGCCCTAGAAGTCTGCTCAGTCACGTTTAAATACCTAATGTTGCAAGTGCATCTTTGCCCAGTTTTGCCATTTACTGTATTAACACTTCTAAAAAGAGATCTCTTTGGCCAGATCCACACTGGTGCAGCTGCCCTGGCCAGCTTATTTACAGGGACCGACTCTCTCCACCCTACGCATGGGTGTGCACCGTGTGTTGGTGCCCTGCTCCAGATGCCTACTCCCCATGCTTCCCTCTCCTCCTTAAAGCAGCAGCATCTCACGACGCTGGGCTGCTGCTCCATAGGCCAAGATGTCAGGGATGCGGACTACAACGCTCTTTAAATATCTTTGGGGTGCGGGATAGGCTGGCTTGCCGTAGGACAGACTGGGCATAGGATTGGTGTGACTCCTTTGACTGCTGCTGTGTCCGGTCCCTTTGCACATCCAGCATGCTCCGCCGCTTGCTCCATACCTTTCTAAGGTTAACTGCTCCTGCCTCCCAGCAGGCCCTCCTGGCTCTTCTTCCTTACCCGTCCCATTCG
>NW_010126250.1:0-22448 GCF_000699245.1 Pterocles gutturalis
CAGGAACCTGGATGAAGTGACTCAGCCCTGTCTCGGGGCAAGCCTGGGCCCACATTTGCCTTCCTCTTTCCACTGCCACCGTGGTGTCCAGGACCTGTGTTTGTTTCCTTGGATGCAGGAACCTGGATGAAGTGACTCAGCCCTATCTCAGGGCAAGCCTGGGCCCACATTCGCCTTCCTCTTTCCACTGCCACCGTGGTGTCCAGGAAGGGCTCAGGCACATGGTCCAGAAGGAGCTGTGGCACACTGAGCAGCATCCATACCTGGACGTGTATGATCATGCGGCTGAGATGCACCATTACCAACCAGACTTGATGTAGCTGCAGGGCCATAGCAAGGCCATATTTCTAATATAAATGACAGATTCTGTATTTGGAGTGTTTTTTTTCCAGAATAACTTCTGCTTTTTCGAAGTACCTTTCCTGTCTGCCCCTTTATCAGTTTTGGTGCTTCTGCTGCCACAATTCTCAAATTGGAAATAAACCAGTTGCAACAGCTCAGTGAATCTTTCTTTTCTTATGTTTCTTTTTGCAGATGGCTCAGTAGCTGAAGTTGAGAAAAAGATTATAGAAGCTTTTGAAGTGTTTGACCATGAAGGCAGTAAAACTGTGGATGTCAGGTTTGTAAATATCTTCATGTAGAAATATTATGGGATCTAATACAGAGATAAATAACTCCCTAAATCTGCATCTGCTTCATCAGAAAATGTAATTGAAACAGTTCTTTTGTCTCTGATTGGACAATTATGTCTGTGCTTTTTTAATAGATATTTTGCATTGTTCAGTGGTTGAAGACTGAAACTGACTTTAGAGAGGGATGCTGGGACTGGTGGTGTAAAGGGGAAAGAGGAAACTGCAGCTAGACAAGAAGTCTAAGGCTTCATGCAAATTATTACTATTACTATTATTACTTGCAAATCTCTGCTCTGATAGCACTAGAGATCTTGGATCCCATATGGATCCCCTTGCTTTCAGGATGGTCCCATCCAGTGTGTGTCACAGTTACCTGCTCTGAGTAGATGTCTCCAACTGCATTGCTCCTGCACATCCCTCTTCTTCTGGCGTAATGTGGGAGGTGGATATTTCTCTGACAGGGAGGTGTTTTTAGGAGACTTGGAATAAACTTGGTTATAATTTGATAATACTAATATTATTATTATTAATATTATTTGAGAATACTAATATTATTATTATTAATATTAAGAATATGAACATAAAGATGATCATATTTGATTGCACCAAAAGTCCGTTTAGCCCAGTACCCTCATCTGAGCTACTAGTAGTTACTTGCGAGAGGAATATAAGGAATTGAGCAGATACGCAGTATTTCTTGTTGTTTTCTTACATCTGCTGCATTATGATTTGAGTGGCGCCAGGGTGTTTTTTTTTCTTATGATAAACAGTGAGCAATTGTTTTCTATTAATCTTCTTGACACCATTAATGATTTCATCGCTGTCTGTCACATCCATCCTCCATCACAGTAGCTTAAGGCTGAAGAAACTGTATGTGTTTAATCTCATAGGAGATGTTGTTCCCTAGCTCTGGCCATTCCTTTTTGTGCTCCTTCTTGCACAGCTTTCTCTTTTTTGAAATGGGACGACCAGAACTGGGGGAATGGGATGCACAGCTGGGAGTCAGGAGGGAGAACTGCATGCACTGTACCTGTAGCATGCAGTGTTGTGGAAATACAAGCAAAAGTCTGAGGGAGTAAGAAAAAGTTCACTGGAAGGTAAAACCATGGACTATTAGACTGATCGGGGCATAACTGGCTACAGAGCTAAAGGAAGTCAAATTTAAAAATTCCTAAATAATCTTAATTCGAGTATTTTTTGAGTTTGAGTGTTTGACAGTGCTACTTAAACTTTGTTTTGACATAAACATCCATACACATGCCAATATTGCTTTTGTTATAAAATACATAAAACACATGTTTATGTCACTGAGCAGGTTCTGAAGTTGCTATAAGTTGTTGTCATTAAGGTTTACTGAAGTAATTTTTCATATTTCCAATTATTATTTTCACAAGCGTATCACCAGAGCTTTTAACTGTAAATAAATTATTGAGTATAAGCACTACAAAGGAGGATGAGCACTGATGAAATTGTTGTCATTAGACATTCCTCACAAAACCAAATCAGAAAACATCTTCAAATGTTCCAAACATCTTTTCTACATTGTAAAACAGAGGTGACAGAAGTGCAAAATATTTATGTGATGGTTTTAGCAAAGCATGCTTACTAATTCCTCTAAATTTAAGAAATGATGAGTATTTCATAGAAGTTGAATGATTTTTCAGTTATACTAGATAGGGAGAATTTCAGGATACGTCTCCACACTCAGTACAATTGCTGTTCCCTTGCCCATAGGGCTCTTTGGGAAGAGCACTCACTTAAATTTCTTGGCCCATCCCCAGGGGGTGCGTGATGCTTGGGGCTGGGGCTGCCCTGGTGCCCCCCGGCTGCCCCACTCCTGGCAGGGCAGTGGGACGAGTCCTGGCTGCCCAGCCCTGCCCTGTCACCCTTGTTGGGGTGCCCCTGACACTACCACGCCCCCCAGCCCTGAGGAGCCCCTAGCCCTCACTGCACCATGACATACTAGTTGCTTATTTGTTTGTCATTTACATCTGCAGTCCTGGCTAAATAGGTGTAAAATTTGCTGCACTACAACAATGAAATTATGTGAATAGACTTTTAAAAAAAATTATTTGTTCAGACAGTTGTAACATGTGAGAGCGGACATTCAAAAGTCTGTTTAACATAGTAAATGCACAATTTCACACTGATTTTTATCATAGTACAGGTACTGACAATGAACAATGATTTATTGCCTAATTATTTCTAGGTTCATATTGCAGGACTGTGTCACAATACTGACATTATTGATGGCTGGTTATCTTGTATCAGAAGGTGGCAGTACAGCACAATTCTTAACCGCAGTTGTAGACGTATGAATGTTATTGTCTGAAGTATCAGATTCCTGTGAAGAATATGGAAAATTACCCTCACTTGGCAGGCCAACATCAGTATTGCGTGACTTCTAATACAAATACAAGTTAGCAAGAAATAAAGCATGAGGAAGACAGTATTGTTTCATGCTGCTTACAACACATCCCGAGTCAAGGGCTTTCGTGATTTTACAAATCTTGTCATTGAAGGTGTTATATGTAGGGTGAAAGCTGTGGCCCAAAATTTTATTGTGTCTGTGTTACAAAACCTGTATGAACACAAACTCATTTTAACCATCATTTTTTATGCTAGAAACTACACAGCAGAAACTGCAGCTGCTGAACTGAGAGGAAAAGAGGCCGGTAGGAAAACAGAGTTTCCTATCTGGGTCTTTTAAACTCCGTGTTATTACTAAATGTGACATGACTTTTTTGACCACAGACACTTGGCCAGCATCCTCGTGCTGGCACATGCATGGACTGTCAGAAACAGCAGCCAGCAATGCCAGGTTTGCAAACTCTTTCAGGGCCTGGCTTACCTTAGTCACAGCCCAGTTTTGCTGAGCGTGAGGCGAGGCAGGAGGTGGTGGCAGCCGTCCCCTCTCTGGCAGCCTCTAAGGTCAGAAGCAGTGAGGCGTGATTTGGGTTGGGTGTTTCTCTGGGGGAGGCAGAGAATATTTACAAGTATCTTTTAGCTGGAAAAGATGAGGAAGAGCAAGAGTGAGAGCATCAAATACAGTATATCTATAGCAGAAATAGGATGCATGGACAAGGATTATAAAAATATGACTCAGTGTCTGACCTCATTGAGGCCAATGGCCAAACCTCCATTCACGTCCACGGGGGGCAGGGGTTTCACTGAGTCATCTGAGCAGATGGCTTTGTTTCATAACAACTGTATGTGTGGGATTGGGCTTTGTTTTGTAACTATTTTTGTGCAGCCAGCCTTTTCCTATCTTTTGTCTATTGTAGTGCTTTTTGTATGTTTTCGATCAGAATGGGAGCTCCTTGGGACCTGCCTGGGGAAGCCAAAGACCGACCCGTATAATTTTACCTGTACTTGGTGTGCCACGTTTGGGGCCTTACTGTTCTAAGGTGATTTTAAAAAGGTCATTGCTTCTTGTATCTAGCATTTTTTGTTGGGCAGTCTAATTTTTCCACCAAATGTACTGGTGAAGATGAAGAAACCACAGAGGTTTGAATCATAGGATCCACCAGCACTGTGGATACTTATTCAAATGTGCTTGAGTTTCTGTGTTATAAAATTGGACTGGAAATCACAAGCAATATCAATGCTCCTGTTATTTTGTTTTCAATCATACCATGTTTCATTAGTACTCTTTTTTACAGCTTTACTGTACTTCTATTTCTAGTCTGATCTTGTTAATCTTAAACTTTTTTGAGGCATTGCCAATTTGGTCAGAATTTTATTTAGAGCCTCAGAACAACTTGCAGTAAATGCAGGCTGTGAATACATTTTGCAGCATAAACAGGGTGGTGATAAGCCACTGTGTTGGTCTGTTTGACTCTTTCAGAGCACAGCAGGGGCATAGCAGGGCTGCCTTCTTCCTGACCTTTTGTCATTGTTCTTTACTGCGGTTAGAATTTGTCTCTTTATAGCATTTAATGTAAACATATATTTTATTTGTTCCCTTTCATCTCAGTAGGTTTCCAAGTGTTTTATTAACTATATAAGTGTAGACTTTGCTGAAATTAAGCTTAACAATTAGAGGACAGCCATTGAAAAGTAACCTGCACACAGTACACTGCAATCCAGTGGTAAAGAAGAATTTTTGGGGAAAGTCACAAGAACAATTATGATCTTTCAAAAAGCTCTGGAATATTTAGTGTCTGTAAAAATAGACATTGCTTACTGAGACGTCATCTTAAAAGTTCAGATGCATATGCTTGTGCGTGCTTGTGTGCTTGTACGTGCACACTCCTATACACAAACTCTGAATTGATGTCTGGGTTCTCCACAGACACTCTTGTATGGCAGATTTACTGACAAAAATGGTTTTTTTTTTCTCCCTCCCTCATTCCCTTCCTTCCCTTCCTTTCTTTCAGAGAGATTGGTGCAATTGTCAGGTCACTGGGTTGCTTCCCAACTGAGGCAGAACTACATGAGCTTCTTTCAAAGGTAAATGTTTAGATCTTTGTATTTTTTTTCAATCTTAAACTTGCCCAAGTTTGGCCCTTCTGCCTTGCTGTGTGGGAAACCTAAGCTCTTTTCCTAGAGGTTGGAAGTGTCATGGAAGTGATTCAGGAAGGCTGGCAGTCCCTCAGGTTGCCCCAAAGCAAGCCTTTAGGCTGGTGAGGTAACGACGTTGATGGGTTAAAATGAGGAGACTTTGACTCCCTTTTACCCCAGAAGGTCAGTGTGACACTGTGCCAAGGTGGAGGGGCATTTATAGAAAATGGAGGAAAGATTGGTTTTGGCTAGTGAAAAAGAATGCCCTAAACATCAGTGGGATTAAGATATCCAAACCCTAACCATCTCACTCTTCTGGACATAGACACATACTGGATGATTAAGTAATTAAAATTATTTCTTAAGCAGGTGTTAAAATTATACATCAAATTCCAAAAATACACAGAGGGAAGACCTGCTGATTTTTTCTTTGGGTCTTGTTATTGCTATCTTATAGCCAGACCTCTCAACTTTCTGTCCTTCATGAGGTCTCTCTCAGTCTTGAGATTTCTCAGTTATAGGTAAGTAACCTTTTCTTACGGGATTCCTTAAGCCTGTAAGTCAGAATTCAGACATAAAACCTTGCAAGACCTAGCGATCCTCCCTTCTCCCAGGGATATGCAATCACAGCTTCAAACACATTTCTCCGCAGTTTTTTCCTACACTAATTTTTGTCTCCTTACCTGATACTTGTAATAGAAAGGATGGTGTCCTGGTGCCTTGACAGGGTATGGTTAATAAATGGGACAAAGTGGGAAAAAGACTTGATCTTTTTGCAAACTGATGTGCTGCCTTAAGGAATGGAAGATGCTCATGCTGAGAGGAGGGGGAAGGATTTTTCTCTTTTTCATGTGTAGGTCAGGATACTGAGAATTGATCTCTCATACTCTTTTCTTCCTGTCCCCAACAAAAATTTGGATGGGTGCAGTAGCAGTCTCTCCTCAGTAGGCTTGTATGGTCTTTTGTAGATCAGAATTTAGTGTGAGAAGTCTTATGCTAAGTCTTGTGAAAATGATGCAGCTGCTTCAGTTGAGGAAGTGCAAAGAAGCACCGGAGGAGAAAGATCCTTTAACGTGATGCTGCAGTCTCCCTGGTCTGGTTCTGGACTCTCAGTACCAGATTGTCCCAGCTCCCACTGACAAACAAGACAAAATGGAAAGAGAAATTATGGTGCTTAATATAGATGATATTTTTAGTGGCCCACTGAGATTTTTGTTTGCAGCAAATGAACAGTGCAACTGACTCAAGATACAGAATTGAGAAAGGGAAGGGGATGCTTTGATGCTACCTCCCCAGTCCAGGGGAACCAGGAGAGTTTAAGGCCTGCCTGTCCCTACCAAAGAGATGGGACTTTTTTTTTTTTTTTTTTTTTTTTAAACAACACTTAAAGAACACTGAACTGGAAGTTAAATCTCAAAGCAGGTTTCGTGGTGCCTGTAAACGAAACCTTGACATAAGTTTAGTACCAGAAGAACAGTATCTTCTTGTAGAACCCTTAATATATTGACAAACCTTAATATATTGACAGTATAGTGACAGGCTG
This sequence comes from Pterocles gutturalis, assembly GCF_000699245.1. NCBI lineage: Eukaryota > Metazoa > Chordata > Aves > Pterocliformes > Pteroclidae > Pterocles > Pterocles gutturalis. The sequence continues at coordinate 6,679 of NW_010126250.1, forward strand.
AGAGAGCTGGGCTGGTTTAGCCTAGAGAAGAGAAGGCTCCGGGGAGACCTTACAGCAGCCTTCCAGTACTTAAAGGGGCCTACAGGAAAGATGGAGAGGCACTCTGTATCAGGGAGTGTAGGGATAGATGAGGGGCAATGGTTTTAAACTGAAAGAGATTTAGACTAGACATTAATTAGGAAGAAATTTTTCACTGTGAGGGTGGTGAGGCACTGGCCCAGGTTGCCCAGAGAAGCTGTGGATGCCCCATCCCTGGAGGGGTTCAAGGCCAGGCTGGATGAGGCTTTGAGCAACCTGGGCTAGTGGAGGGTGTCCCTGCCCGTGGCAGGGGGGTTGGAACTAGATGATCTTTAAGGTCCCTTCCACCCCGAACCGTTCTATAATTCAATGATTCTATGATTCTGTGATTCTATATTATGTTAATCACAAATATATCTTAATTTATATAAGATGCCATTGTGATTGACTATGGTAATACCATTTTATCTTAATCTAGATAAAGTTGTCTTTGTTGGCTGGTTTGTAACCAACCTATTTCTTTAGTATTTTTGCCCATTGTAGGCTGTGTTTCAGTTCTCTTTCTCATGACTTATGTCTCTTGGTCATCTCATCTCTTCCTATTAGCCTTATTATAAATAAACTAGCATATGTTGCCTCTAAATTATTCATATCTGCCAAATCAGCATTCATATAATTATTTTATCTCTAAAAATTATCATATACTGTTTCCTATATTGCCTTATGCTAAATGCTGTACTTAATAGTGTATCTTTAGGCCTACTTACAAAGTTAAGATTAAATGATAAGCCTCGAGATAGTGAAAGCTAATCTGCGGGTTATTACAATGCCTGGAGTTTGAAATCTCAGGTTCTGTGCCCTGTTCTGCCACAGATCTCCTGGTTAACGTTGGAAAATGGTTTTGTTTCTTTGTGAGTCAAGTCCCCAAATGTGGACAATAATAGTATGTTTGTGAGAGTAGAGATACGAAACATAATAGGTGCTACAATGCAGTTGTTATGGGAGCTGTGGATGTACCCAAAGGAAAGAGATAGAGCAAAACTCAGAGTTTGAACAAGCAAATACTGATATTGTCACAGTCACTGTGCAAAGAGGAGGAAGAGTGGACAGGAGTGAGCATGAGGAAGAGTAAGAGGATACATATACCTGCAAATCTGAATACTTACTGGTTTAGGTGAGGTTGATATATTCAATTTTTTCATATATCTATCCAATGTTAGAAATAGGATTAATTTTAACAGTTACAGATACTGCTGAAATGGAAGCTGTTCTTTCCAGGTCAGAGGAAGCTGAGGTTGCTCATTACCTCCCAGGACTAGGTTCATTGTCAGGACAGAATTGTTACTTCCACAGATTGCTTTCTGAAGGCAAAATACAAATAGCATACCAACAAAAAGAGACAAATTTGGATTATATATATCAGTGAGGCTGACACTTTCACAGGTATTTGTTACGTTGAGCTGTGAAGTGGTCATTGCTGGTGAGTTCTTCTGGTATGAAAATAAGGATGACCTTCAACTGTTTGGATGAGCAGATGTAATGTTTTTTGTCTCTTAAACATGGTTTATATAACTTATCGTCTTCATGGATGTTTTGGGTCCTTGCTTTTGGTTGTTCTGCTTAAAATAAGATGCATCTATCTATTTCCAATAAGTAGCTACCATATTTCTTTTTCTGTCTCTGTGGACTTCTGACCAAATACTAGTGGAAGCACAGATGTACCCTAAAACATCCTGTGTACCTTTACATCTCAATATTTGTGATGCATGGAATAGTTCAGTGTATTGACTAACTGTTGTGTCACTGGAAAGAAGTTAAGTTTTGCCAGATATTTTGTTACATATTTTCAATCAATCAATCAATCACTAAACCAAATGATTCTGTAATGGTAAAAGGTAACATTTGATTTAGCATGAAGCATGCAACAGCTTCATTTCCTTGCTAAAGAGCCCTTCAGCTAGGCTCACCAAAAAGGAAGGGAAAAAGTGCTTTTTCAAGCCAATTTCCACTCTAAAGCAGTAAGAGGTGGTGGCTGCCCGGTTTTAGCAACCAAAACCCTTCAAGAGCAGTGGAAAAGAGCATGCAGCAGCAGTTGCAGCTCTACATTTAAGCAATGGGATGTATCAGGCATCACCCCCCAGCTCTGGTCCAGCTCTCAAGAGGAAGATTTCTTACTTCATCTTTACCTGGCTCAGTTGGGAAATTTCAAATCAGTGCCTACTGGAGTCTTCTTTCAGTCTGAGCTGTGTCTGTGGAGAGCCCAGCAAGGTGTTGCTGCTGCCGTGTGAGACCACGAGGCATGCATCCAGTTTCAACACAGACAGGAACAGGCTAGCTCCATTAAGAGGGCTCCTTTTGGGAGTAAAACTTGAAGTTTTCAGGGAAGGGATGCACAGGGATGATAGGGAGCAGTTGCTCATCTCCTGTGGAAGTACAGGAATGCAGTGGGAATGCTGCTAGAAGTCCCTGCTGTTTTGGGACTGATCTGTTAGTTTATTTGGGAGGCAAAGGGAAGCTTCTCTTTGTGTAATGTTTTATGTGCTGCCTTATGACTGTTTCAGACTGCCCTGACTCAGTCTGCCTGCCTCTCTGGTCCTTCCCCTGACGACTCTCTCTGGCTATGAAACATGTGGAGGCAACAAATTCCATCCTTGAGGTGTACTAGACCAGGTCTATGTCCAAACTAGCACATTAAGTGTGCCCAGAAACATCCCTGGGTGTTGGAGGCAGCTGGCACAGAGCGGCTTGTGTCTACCCTAGTAAATGTTTTTTGTGGAGTGGCTGCCCAAAGCAGCCTGCTGGAGAACAGTCCCTAAGGTCCTGGGCAGGGCTGGTGACTGCCAGGGGGGAGTGTTAGGTGGCACAGGCTAAAATCATGCCAGGGAATGTGCTAATGGTTTGCCATTATGGGTGGTCACGTTACACTGCCTGGGAATGTTCCAGGTCCTGCTGGACTTTACTAGGATGAATGCAGTCTGAATGTTTAAACCTCTGCTGCGTTATTGTGGGAGATAAAATCAGTTACCAGGCGTCCAGTTCCTTTGCATGAATGGTTTCTAAGCACAAGAGGGCAATATCGAGTTGTTGAAAGTGTCTATAATAGCAGGCCTGTATTTTGCCTGGGATATTATTTCTTCCTCTGATTTCTTTCTATTTTATCACAAGCATTTCACTCAGATATTACAGTGCCATGTGGTATTAAAAACCTGATATAAATATTCAAAGTCTAACTCTAAATTTAATGCAGGAACCAGCCCAATTTTCTGGTTTTCATATTACTTTGCTAATGAGTCATATAACCTGCCATACTTAGGTTTTATTTTTAGGTAGAAGAAGAAGAACCAACCGGATACATTCATCTGGAAAAATTTCTTCCAGTGATGACAACAGTACTACTCGACAGAAGGTAATGGAAAGTGGATTTTCTGTGTCTGTAGTTTATTCCAGATTGACGGGGTTGATTCTGAATAAATTTATTTACAGTAATTTGATATAGCTGGAAGGAGTACAGTTTTTTGTTATCTAAACTCAGTTTACATTAGCTTGATAGATTTTGTTTGAAAATTACTTTGTCTACATAAAAGTATGTTGTACAGATGATGTAAATAATAACAGCTTATAATCACAAATTGTGATAATGTGCAGCTTTTGTATTTTTAAAGTGAATCAGAATTAACTTGCTATTCAACATGTTTTGTGCATCTCTGAAATATTTTATATGCAAATTAAGATCATAACCATTAATTTCTCTGAACATGTGAGTTACAGTTACTGAGAAGCACAGTCTGTTACAGTGTATTTTTAATAAGTTGTATTAATCAGCTTCATATTTGTGTCTCAAAATGACTGCCAGGTACAATTGAATGTACACAACTAGCACTCTAAGAGATTGCCAATCTAAAAGTCTAGAACAAAAATGCTGCTCATTATTGAAAGGTACATAGAAATCTTTGCATATACACAGGAACTTGTGCTATTTTTATATTTTGCACTAAAAGCAAAATTGTTTATAAGGAATTTGTCTTTCTTTTAAAGGATGGCAGCCAAGAGTTTTGGGAGACTCATTCTTGTCCAATACTGAGAAGTTATTTTGCACACAGAGGGCCCTTGGTAGGAGGTTGTTCTACACAGGAAACAGCTATAGGATTTTCCAAAACTGTCTCACAGCATCCAGAGGCAGTAGGGCCCACCTCGGGGCTGTGTTTGAGAATCTTTGTTCCTGTGCCTGGATGTGGACTGGGAAGGTCTCCATTGCTGCACAGGGCTTCATCGTCAGCTCATTAGACTGTCAATATCCCACTAGGCGATCTGTTGCGTAGCTACCAGCGTACCTGCGCAAAACTTTGTTTTCTTGGTTTGGCCATCTTCTGTTCAGTGCATTGGCTACGTGGAATGATTCAGCTGTTATTGATTCCTACTAACCCACTCAGCCAGCCCAGACATGCAGAAGCCGTTCGTCTGGCTCCTTAGCACAAGGAGAATTGAACAGGAGTACAGTAATAGATGCAAGAGGTAAAGATATGGAAGTTCCAAAAAGTCAAGCTGGAATTAAATGTTTGATAGACAAACTTAGTAAATTCTCATAGAAAATAAGTTTTCCCTTCCCTTTAGTATTTTATTCTTTCAAAATAGTAGCCTGGCAAAAAGTGACTTAACTTTTCTGTTTCAATGGTTTCAGCTTCAGGCCTATTCCAGAAGATGTTCTTCTACATGCATTTGAGGTCTGTAACTAAATATTCAAGTACCTAATTGCTGGAAAGAAGTTGCTGATTTTTGATTCAATATAGTTAAAACCACAAGTTTTATTATTTTTCTTTGAAGGCTTTGGATGAGAAGAAATGTGGATATATTACCAAAGAGGAGCTGGTCAGATATTTGACTGAAGAAGGTAACATGACTTTTGTAATATCAGTATTTAAGTAAATAAACATTACATCTGTATATGGCACCTTGAGGTCCTCATTCTGCATGCCAAAACTTGTGGGAGTAGATACATTGTGTTCAAACAATGCTCTTGCCATGATGAGTGGCTGCAGACTAGAACATTTCACTGGTGAATAATGCAGGGAAAGAACATTTATCTGCTGGCTTGCAGACATTATAAGATAGAGATTATTAAGAGTCATAATTCAATCTTAAATGGATAGTTTGTGATTCTGTGCACATTTCTCTGCTTCCTAAGGTTGTGCCATTTTTCTGCCCTTCTGTAAAACTGCAGCTTGGATTTCCATATGTTTCAGGTAGTTTCAGTGCTCGTTCATTCCAGTGTTATCTTCATCTTAATTCTAGAGCCGTACGCAAACAAAGAGATTCAAAGATCAGATTTAAGTTGTATGTCATGTAATCCTCAATATCCCTTGAAGAGCCTGCTTTTCTTCCATGGCTGACTCATGCCTGCCTGCCTCAAGTCCAAACGATGTGCGGGCTTTGCGCAAGACCTATGCTCAGATGGGGACCTTGTTCTCAAGAGGGATGCAGTAGGCCATCAGCAGCTTTGAAGCTCCTAAAAGAGAAAAAAACAGAAACCTTTCATGATGTAAATACAAGTGAAAAGATAGCCAATTAAGAGATAATAATTCTAATGTTTACATTAGAAGAATTAACTCTGACAAAAATGGTTGTTTTGGAATATCTGTGGCTGTTTTGGAGTCTGTGAATGAGAAGGAGATCAGAAGATCCAGGCCCCTTGTCTCCTTTCCCTTAGACCAGCTGGCTTGGTGTGCAGGACTTACACTGGTAAAAGTGAAGGAATTGGATCCTTAGTATTGTCCCTTTTCTCCTCTGTGTGAGGACAGAAAGGAGATCTCGCAAGGGAAAAGCAGTATAATTTGCCAGCCCTGAAAATAATATTTATCAAAACAAAGTGTTATTTTCTTCTGTTTTTCAGGTGAACCCTTTACTGAAGAAGAAATGGAGGACATGCTCTCCATGGCTCTAGATCCAGAAACAAATAATGTTCACTACAGAGAGTACATTTCAAAGATGATAGTAGATGAAAGTTAAGGTCTTCCCCTGTAGTGTTTGTGATGCATTTTGGTAGCAGTAGTGTAGCTTGACCATTAGTTGAAATATGTATCTTAAAGTATAATAAAGCTCAGCTTGTGACCTTGTGCTTATAATTAAAATAAAATCTGTGTAGCTATAGTTCCTTGGGTTCTGTATACATATTGAAATATATTCACACCTAGAAAAAGAGCTCTTGACAGAAATAATGTGTAAGGTCTGGAAAAGAAATAATGGAATTTGGTTTGAAAAATAACAGGAAAAATAATGGTAATGGAGTCAAGAAATGACTTTATGATTGCTTCTGAAAAACTAATGGAAAATGAGACTTGTGAAAGTGGGTAATAAGTATGTGAGCGAGTACTTAAGATGACTAAAATTGTGAAGGCAGACTACTAAGATAAAGCTTTTATATTTAAATGTAATCCCTGTTTGTGTTTAATTTGTAAGGCACCAGGTAGGTTATTACTTTCTAAATAATATAATAGATCAAATAAACTTTCTACAATTTCTAGTTTTTGTCAAATATTTGTTCTTTGCTTACTGTAGGCGATTAAACTGGACCAGTTAGTTCCATTCATTGTTACTCATCCATCGGCACATGGTATTTTGCTTCCATTTTAAACATGCAGGTATCATTCAAACCATTGCTGTAGTCAAATTTACAAAGTAGTCCTTGAGAACATTTCTGTTACTATAGGCAATAAACAGTTCCCCTTTCATATTTGATTTTCATAAACTAATGAAGCACCATTTTTTGAAAGATGTTAGTGTGGAATATGTGTCTCAACTAGCCTTGCTAGAAGACAACTGCAGACCTCACTGCTCTTCTCATTTCTAGGTTAATAATTTTCTCGAGTGTTACTCTAATGTTATCCTTTAACTTGAGTTCGAGCTCTTTCCTCTCAAGTTCTTGCCTTGTGCATCATATTCTAGCAAGTGACCAGTGGTTGCCCTCATCTGAGGAGGTCTCAGCTTGTAGGAGAAGATTCTGTGGTCTGGTCTCCAAGGGCACCATCTTGCACTTTGTGTCCCACCCCTTTGACCCCGTTTCTGTTTTTCTACTCTCTATCAAGTTTGGTTTCCTCTTGTCCAGTGTCCTGCCACTCCTCTGTCTTACTGCATATCCCAGCTCTGTGTCATCAACACACTTCATCAGCTGATGAAATCTGGGAAGGGCTGACACACAGAGGCACTGAATGCCTTACCCCCTGTCATGTCATTCTAGTGGCAGAGCTGAAAACAGAGCGCAGGGCTCCTCATGTCAGGTCTTTTGCTCTACCCATGTGTTTCGCTTGAGGTGGAAACTCAGAGGAGCTGTTTTCATACACAGCTGCAAGGGAGCTGCTGTGCTTCACGAAGAAGAGATTAGCACGATCTAAATGTGGTGATGGAAGCAATCTGAAGGAGAGCATGTTTTCATTCTCTTTTTATGTCTCTAACCCAGGTTGTCTTTCACTGATTTTTTCTTAAACAGTAAAGCAACAAAGAGTTAATGCAGGTGAACATTTGCCTAGTTCTAAGCTGGGTTTCCATCTGGAAACCACTGTTGCACCGCTCCTAAGACTGCAACATACTCTTGTTAACACATGTACTGTGTATTTCATTTCTTTGTCAGTAAGAATGAAAAACAAAGGTAATCATTAGTGTTATAATGTGTGAAGATACCAGTTATTGAAGATTAAAGCAAGATTGAACAAAGGCCTATTAAGAAAAAATATTTTTTATTAGCCTTCTTTAGTCTCTCTTTGGAAGCTGAAATTATTTTCCCTAGATGAATCCTTCCTCTGTTTGATATACAGTGTGTTGTACTGGATCTCTAACACAGCTGGCATGAATACAAGTTTCATTCATATTCTGCAGTCTGGGAGCCACTGTCAGCCTCATCTTGGATGTCAGCAGACTTATTTCAGGAAATTGTTTCATATCTCACAGTGCTCCGGAGAGAGCACAATTTGTTTCTGGTGGTACTACCCCAGAGGCTGCCTCAGCTACTGCTGCATCAAATCAAAATGCCCATGTACAACATAGTTATAATTCATAGAGCGGATAGGATCTTAACATATGTCCTTTGATTATATATGTAATTTTTTATCCTACAGTCCTCAAATGCAAGGGAAGAGGGTATTCTGGCAAGTAAAAAGTGGGATTGTGTCTGAATTTATCACACAGCAGCTCCTCCAGCCTCATCTTATACATGTCCCCAAGAAAGATATGTGCAAATAGGACAGATAAAAACAAGTTGTAGTCTTCACTTTGGGCAAAACCAATAAGTGACAAAATTCCATTGCCTAGGGAGTTTCCAAGCTGGGGGTGAAGGAAGCATCAAAAAACAATCTCAGACTCTGTTGGATCCTAAAAACTGAGTGCTCCCTGCCAGCTGGGACCATGTAGCAGTAGTCTGACCAGCTTGTGAAGGAGCTGCTCTGTTGGTCCTCTGGGAAGCAGCCGAGAAGTGCTGCACCCACCTGTGCCATTGGCTGTGTCTTTCCTGACTTGCCAGCCCATGCTGTGCCCACCCAGCTCCCCATGGTGGTGGTGGGCTGCGTAGAAGGGCTCCTTGAAGCTCCCCAGGATGGGCTCTTCTTGAGTGCCTTAAATCTCTGTGCTCCCTGGGGATGACCACGGTCCCGTATCCTAGGGGGAGAAGAGGAGATTTAGGGAACTATTTTGCTATAACTAAAAAAATCTCTTTGTTTCTAAATTTGATGGGAAAAATACATAACTTTGTCCTCATCTTTGAGGTAGACAAATTGAACTGCTCAGTGGTCTTGAGCTGAGGCTACATGCCTCTCCTTGCTGGCTGTTTTGTCTCTTCCCTCAAGATCAGGAACCAAGATAAGGGAGCGGATCGCACCGGGAAGCCTCTAGGGAGGAACCAGCCCGGTACCTGGACTAAATCCACCCAGGGGAGCAGAGCCAAGGCTTTGAAGAAACTGCAGAAGTCAGAGGGTTTTTGACCTAGTTGAAAGAGGGAGAGAGAAGGGAACTCATTATCCAGATGTAAAAAATAAAACTAAAAGAAAAAGATTAAATCAAAGAAGCAAACCCTGGAAACCATCTACAAATACAACTGAATCAGCCGGCTGTTTACATCACTGCTGGAAGTTGTAGGTTGGACAGGAATTTACATGTTCAGAACATTAAGTAGATTCAGCTGTGTCAGGGCATATCTGGTATATAGTGGAGACCTTCTTGTTAGTCCTATCAATACTGTGGAGAAATTCTTCCAGATGCTGAATTTGCATCTGGGAGTCCCATTGCTCATGTTCATAGAATCATAGAATGGTTTGGGTTGGAAGGGACCTTAAAGATCATCTAGTTCCAGCCCCCCTGCCATGGGCAGGGACACCTCCCACTAGCCCAGGTTGCTCAAAGCCTCATCCAGCCTGGCCTTGAACCCCTCCAGGGATGGGGCATCCACAGCTTCTCTGGGTAATGGGAAGTGGGTATTCCAGGTAATGCATTGCTTTTTGTGTTTCTCTCATCAGCTTTGGAGTTGCTTCTCAAAACACTTGTCTGTCTGCTAGTGGCAGTTCCCTATATACACACACCTGAAGGCTTTAACATTTTCCCATTGCAATGCGTACCAACACAGTACTTACTATTTACAGTTCTTTCAGACTCTCCACTGACTGTGGGCAGAAACCGGAGCTGCTGGACTTCCTCCACCAAAACACTAAAGCATCAGCCCTGGGACTCCAGGAAAGGAACTGGGCTGTTCCCCTGTGCACCTCCACCCATGTTTTCACCAAGGTGAGAGCCTGCAAAAAGTTCAGGCTCTTACTTCTGTTCAGGCAACAAGAATTTCCAGTATTTTCCCTTCTTTCTCTTGTTTAAATCTGTCTTTTCTCTTGGTTTTCTTATACCTTATTTCATTAATCCAGTTGCATGATAACCTGTGAGTGCTGAAAATGCAAGAGAGTTTTGCTGTGCCCCACACTGCTGATGCTCTGCTGCCTACTCTGACAGCTGCCTATATCAGTGTCATTTGTCACCGGATCTAGACTTGCTGCCACTGAAGTCAGCACTGGCAAAACTCTCATCACAGGTAACAGGATGAACATAGGCCTTTGGTTTCAGGGGGAAGGTGGCTGGGGATGCTGGATTTCCGCCAAGGCTGGGACAGGGATGGGAAGCTATGATTTTTTAAGTCATGTAATATACTGTTATCATTGTGTTAAAGGGGGAGCATAGTCTCGACAGTAAGGCACCAGGGTTGGCAGTCAGGTTTCATTCTAGACTTTGTGAGAGGTATTGGGTAGGTCATATAATCTCTCCCTAGTTGAACTTTCCATCTATAAAGTCAGAGTAATTATAAGGAATAGGAGACAGGGAGTATCTGTCTTGCCTACCCCGACTGTCAACTTTTTGAATCGCTAACTCTGATGTTTGCACAGTGTCTGGTACTATGATGTTCTGATCAAAATCAGTGACTACAGACCTCCCTGTCACACAATTAAAAAACTCCTCAGCTTCCAAGTCTTTTGTTCCAGACTGTACGTTCAGGTCACAACTTCTAAACAGGTCAGTCTACAGCAAGTGTGTTTGTTTTTCATTGAACACAACTCTGCTTCGTAGTGGCTCATCCCGTGATCAGTTTGAATGTAAAACTACTGAAACATCTGGTCTTATTGTTGGAGGGCTTTTTCGGGCAGGTCAGTACTAGGCGTGGGGACTATGCTGATTTAAAGGCTAAATGAAGATGTAGGTTGAAACAAAGCAGATTCTCCTGTTTAACCCATTTTGAATCCCTAGGGCTACTATTTGGCTTAGTATGGTTCTGAAAACCAAGAAAATGTTATTTGTTGTACTCAAAAGATTGATCACAGCATTTATATCCTGAGGTCCAAATCCTGAATTCCTTATTCAGACAGAGCTCCCATTGACTTCAAAGGGAGTTCTGTCTTCAGAAGAGCTTCAGAAATAGTGATGTGCTGGCTCACAAGGCACTGTAAAAACCTTTAGTCTCTTTGAACAAAGCCTCATCTGTGGAAGATCTAACAGAGATGTACAACCAGCATGCAAGTTGTGTCATTGAAATGACCAAAAATGTAAAACCATGGGAGTAGGTAGTTGATTCTTGTCTACAGTAATGCAAGCAAGCACGATTCAGCAAGAGTCAGCAGCCAGAACTTTTCCATATTGTTCAGAGTACAAAAAGTAAAATCTAGGGATGCTACTGCATGGAGTCTTAAAATTACCTCTTCCTGCTGTTATCCTGGAAACACTGCAGCCTTAAAAACACACACACGATGCTTCTGTGATTACAGATACTAAACCAATTTATTTTATCCTGGACTCTAACTATTCCTTTTAGAAGCCCTTTTAGAACAGCCTTCCCTGTTGCAAATACCTGCCTAAATGACAGCATAAAAGGAAGCAGTTTGAAATAAGGTGTTTCATGTAGAGGAAATATTTTGAATATTTGCTGCCAACAGTAATTTCTTTGCTGCCAAGCGTCCTTCAGAGTAGAACAGGCCCTAAACTTTGCTTTATGGTATGCAGCCATGTCTTCCCCTATACACCAGCCTAGTGATTAAAATAACTAGAGTGGAGTTCTCAGGTTTTCCGGAGGTGTGACTTTGGAACTGATAATGCAAGAATTTGAAGCTATCTGAGGTCTTCCACATGTGCAAGTTATCCAGGTTTTATGCATTACAATAGTTTAGGTTTTACAGTCATGGAATACTAAGGATGTGGTATGGTCCAGATGGAAACTGGTAGCAAAGACTGAAATTTAGCTTCATTTTAATTTATAGTAACACAGCCAAGAAAAACTCAGTAGTTCAACTTTAAGGACGACTTTGTTGAGATAACTATTTGCATGGTGAAGTTGCTCCTTTGCCAAGACAGGTTTCTTTCTGATGTCACACCAAAGTACATATCCTGCAAGGATCTGTAAAAATGCTTTGGAAACAGAGGTAAAAGGAACTGTTGAAAGCATGTAAGCATTGGTTTTACACTGATGGGAAGAAAGAGGTTCTTCCTCTTCATTTGCTGTTGGCAGTGTGCTGTTGGGCTTTCAAGAATATGTTCTCATGGAAATCTTGTGGCTCCATGGTGTAGAGCTGAGTGGCCATGAAGAAAGGGGGCATGTGGAAATGTGTCCTTCGGATCTTCTCATATAAATAGCTGGAAGGTTTTTTTTCCATCTTCCAAACCTCAAAGGGATGCAATGTATTTTGGCGAAGTAGTATACTATGAGATACGCTTGTTGGTGAGATCTCTGCTTTCTTCTTCAAAAATGTACCACCTCTCCAGCATAACACAGTGGATTAGTTGGGGCAGGGGATCTTCCCCAGGAACTTGCTCTTTCAAACAGGTAAATTAACACCAGAGACGGTAACAGACATTGCAGAGCTGGGGGAAAAAAAAAAAAAAAAAAAAAAAGGACTAAGAGATAAATCTCTGATAAATCTCTTCATATGGACTTTTCTAATTGCCAAGGGCACATTCTGTCTGGCAGAGATGATTTAGCAATACCCACTGAGAGGATGAGCTCCAGCAGGCAAAGAATAATATTAAACTCTTCTTTTGAGTGGGTTGGCAAAATTTTAACAAGGGGTTCCTGCAAGCCCCGTAAGCTCTCTCTGTAGCATACTTACGTCAGAACCTGACCACTTGGTACTGAGGGGAAGGGGCCATTTAAATGTTCAGAGAATGGTCTATACCTACAGACATTAGTCCCTAATTGTGGAAGAAGATAGCCCCTTTGTAAGCCATGCTAGCTAGCCTTAGATAACGAGAAACGAGAAACCCGTAGGAGGCAATGTCAGCTGGAAGCATACAGCTGTAAAGTGAAGTGAAAGACTGTTCTGCTTTGTCAGGATGACACAAGTTGAACATCATTGCTCACTCCCTGCCCATTCTCACTGGGGAAGCAAAGGCTTTAGTGATACAGCCACAATGGGAAATGATGAATGATAAACTGCAGACACTTGAGACAAACATAGAAAAATTATTTCCAGGTAGGTGTGCTGAACCCATACACCTTTTACATGCAAAGTTCACACCCGAGATAGCTAATGTCAGTCATGCTCTGTACTACTACATGCTTACAAAAAGGTGAGCTCCAGAGATGCTTGTGGTACAAACAATTTTTATTTTTAAACAACATACATTCTTGATGGCATCTGTGAGAAACTATCTGGTGCAAAGGTTTCGTAATGTCTCTTTTGTAAGCTGGCACATTTCTGAATTTGTGAAGGCCCTGGTTTTAGAAGCTGGTGGTCAAACTCATTCTCAGTTTTCATTTAAACAAGAAATAGGAAGTAATCTGCCTTCCTCAGTTCTGGCAATAGCGTCAAAAATAATAAAAACAATCTGAAAGTAAGTAGCTCTGGAAGACTACAGCATGCCTTTCTAACCATATTTATTGTGTGTTGTGCTGTCCTTTGTTGGAAGCCAAATTCTAATTAGCGCTGCTCAAATCAGATTCTTATTTATATAATCAGTGAGGTCTATGAGGTACACCATCAGAAACTCCAGGTAAACAGCGGTGGGAAAAAGACAAGACTGTTCTCCTGCACACACAGCAAGCCTGCCTGGCCTTTCCAACAGCTGGCTGAGAACCAGATCTGCATCAGCTAACGAACATGTCTCAAGAAGCAAGAGAACAATGCATTCATCACTGCTAAAATTTAACCTTGGAACTTACCTTTCGGCAATGAAAATTCATAAGAAGGATAATAAAAGGGGCAACAGAGGAACATTCTTCCCCTTTCTCTGTTGGAATTATGCTGTTTGTCCAGCACTCATGTGCACCCAGCTGAGACCAGCAAGTTCACGTTCCTTTTGTTATGCTCTGAACCAGATATGAACCGCAAGGTAAAACTCCTGCACTAAACTTCTACTCTGCCAGTGAAGTCTTGAAGCCTTATAGTATTTGTTTAAGAACAACTGATAAGATTCTGTTTGCAGGGCATTTTTTATATAATAGGTGGATTAAACAAATCTGTTCAGAAATGGCTGTTTTCAGCCCTGCTGATCAGTAAGTGTTCCTCTGAACAGTGGCATTTACAGACCATTGCTGTTCCCCACATGGGGAGAAAGCCCTGTGCTGTCCCCTTACAGCCCTGCTACAGCAGATTCCCCTTGGTGAAAGCAGCCCCCCACTTTCACACTGCCCCTGCTGCTTCACTGACAGAAACATGAACTGTATCAAAGAAATGGCATTAATGACAGGCCAGGTTACAGAAAGTCACGCTCCTCTCACTCAGGACTGTAAAAACAAGATAAACTTTCCACATTCATTACTACCTTCATGTTACCAATAACACCATTAATCTCCCACAACACTCCATAAGGGGCCAGCTTCTTTGTCTAGTGAAGTGTCCATCTCACAGAGACAGTACAGTGTTTTTCATCATCCTTGGCCCTCATACTGAGGGTATGTACCTCATACAGATGTACAGAGATCTCTGGAGATGCCAGGAAGGGGTCTCAAAATTTCCCATCCCCCAGGTCTTTCTCAGAGGGGCCCAAAATTAACACGATTACATTCAGCAAGCTCTGTATCTGCTGTGTTCTCATCATAGACTATTTTCATATGAATCTGAAGTCAACTGGTTATATCCCCATGTAGTGGCCTGCTCAGCAACCATGTTGAAAAGAAATTGGTCTCTTTGAAAACTGTGTATAACTGAGCTCCATGAACAGAGTATGATTTGTACTTTCTGTCCCATTAATACCCGTACTGTTTAATGCAGAATTAGGCTGCAGCTGAAAGGACCCATATATTATGGAATAGAGGAAGAGTACGTATACAGTTTTGGTTCTTGTACTTATCTCCAGCCAACATCAATGTGCACAAGTGCAAATTGTGGGAACCACAAGATGTTTAGCTTGGAGCCTAATCTAATGGGTTGTTGTAAAGTTTGTGCCTTGCTAGAGCAGTTTCCTGGAGACAAAAGCTGTACCAGAGGCAGACTAGGGGAACATGGTTAACCTGCCCAGTGTCATGGTCTTGTGTAGATCTCTCTCTCTCTCTCATTGCTCTAAAAACTGCAGCCCTTAGTACTACCTTTGGGTTCTCTTTGCCTATCTTGATTCCCGGAAAGTGCCAGAGACATGCTGCTGGGGAACCAACAGTGCCGAACTGCTCTCTCGTCTTCTACCTTTCCTCACACTGCTGCATCCAAAGGACGTCATTGTTTCCTACACTGAAAGTTCAGAGGGCAAATTGTGCCTTCTTCAGTGGTATTTGGGTGGGTCAAAAGTTCATATGCAGGAGCACACTTTGACTGCCATCTTCCTCCTCTTGGAGAGAACGCCTCATTCTGCAGGGGTTCTGGTGGCGTCAACAGCATATTTTGGATGCCTGCTAATTACAGAAATCTGTAGATCTGCCACGCACTGCTACATTCACAGATTAGAAATGTTTCCGTTTTTGCAGAACAGTCCTTCAATTACTCATTAATTGGGGCTCCATGTTCCCCTTTCCTGCATGGTCTGTGTTTGCCTATCTAGTCCATGGGTCAAAGGAAGTTATTTTCTTGTCAGCAGAGTTTGTTAAAACAGATTCTTCATGTTTATTCCCCTTACCGACTTCTCCAAGACCCTAAAAAGAAGTTGGACCTGAGAAGGAAGAGAGGTAGCCTGGACCCTTTCTTGCAACAGATGTGATGTCAAAGCGCACCAGCAAACAAGTCGCATTAAGATGCCATATCCTGGTGCCAACCACTTGGCAGGTATCGTGAATAAGAACATTCAGACACTGAACTAGGAAAGCTAAGGCCTCCTTAGAA
>NW_010126251.1:0-506 GCF_000699245.1 Pterocles gutturalis
TCCGGGCCCCGCCGGCAGCGCCTGGTCTCGGTGGGATCCGGGAAAAACGGCGAGGGGAAACGCTGAGACGCGCCCCGTGGAACCGGCCGGCAGCTCCCCGGGCTGGGCCGTTCCGGTCCCTGCGTGACGGGGGGAGAACGAATGGAAAGTGTAAGTGTGCGGCTCTAACGCGCGGACGGTTTGTCTTTCTCCGACCGCGCAGGGGCTGGGTTCTGCTCCGGAGGTTGCCATGTATCCCAGGATTAGGAACCTTGCACTTTATGCCTTCTCCATCACGCTGCTGGTGTGTTTTTTTTATGTGAAGAAAGAGGCAAAGTTGGCGGCAGCGTCAGCAGACCAGAAAGTGGACGTAGCAAATCACAAACCGAAGTCTTTGGTTCTGGACAATGCTGAACCCAGCAAGTGTTTGCCAAACTTGACCCTTGCCAATTCTTCTCTCACCCTCCCGGAGCTTCACCGCGTCTTCTTAACGTACAAACACTGCCGGAACTTCTCGGTCCTGCTGA
>NW_010126251.1:537-5490 GCF_000699245.1 Pterocles gutturalis
GGTGTAGCAAAGAGACATTCCTCTTGCTGGCGATCAAGTCTTCCCCCATCAACATAGACCGGCGAGTGGCAATCAGGAACACGTGGGGGAAGGAGATCTCCATCGGTGGCAAGCCCATCAGGCTGGTATTCCTTCTGGGGCGCTCGGAGGCCAAAATCCAGGTACAGCCCCTGCACCAGCTGCTGGCTTACGAGAGCCAGGAGTTTGATGACATCTTGCAGTGGGATTTTGTTGACAACTTCTTCAACTTGACCCTCAAGGAGCTGCATTTCTTGCGCTGGTTCATGGAGGACTGCCTCTACGCCAGGTTCGTGCTGAAGGGTGATGATGATGTCTTTGTCAACACTAACAACATTGTTGAGTTCCTCCAAGAACTGGACCCTGAGCAGGATCTCTTTGTTGGGGATGTGATCGCCAACGCCCGACCCATTAGGAACACCAAGGTCAAATATTTTATTCCAGAGTCCATGTACAGAGGCCCCTTCTATCCTCTCTATGCGGGAGGAGGGGGCTACGTGATGTCTAGAGAGACAGTGCGCCGCCTCCAGCGCACCGCGGAGGACATGGAGCTCTTCCCAATAGATGATGTCTTTGTGGGAATGTGTCTGGCAAAGATGGCAGTGACCCCAAAGAACCACGCTGGCTTTAAGACTTTCGGGATCCAGAGACCTTTCAATCCTTTTGATCCGTGCTTGTATAAAGAGCTGATGATTGTGCACAAGCTCAACCCAACCGAGATGTGGATCATGTGGACGCTGGTAAAGGATGACAGCATTCGGTGTGCGGTGTCAGTAACGCACAGCTACAGGAGGGGCTGGAAAAGCAGCTACTGAGGAGCACAGCGGGATTGTGACTGGTGACAGACACAGGGCACTTAAACTGAGAACCAGGCTGTGGTAGAAACGTGTCCTCTGCTAACAGGCTGTACTTGAGCCATAGGGGTTTGTTTTGCAGTAAGTTTTTTTTCTGTCGGTGGGTCACTGAAGCAGTTGAATTGTCAAGGGGTGGGGATGGGGCCAGTGAGACATGGCACAGGGGACTCAGCTCTGTTCCTCCCAGCCAGAGGAAGTCACAAGTGCCACAGGGACGTGAGTGAGGTGCCACCTACTATGGAGGCTCCACAACACCAAGGCTGGTGTCTGACTGCCGGCCAAATTCAGTCTTGGTTGGGAAAGCTGGTGATGAGTAATGAGTGACAGAGCACCTGAAATTACTTGAAGGGGTGTAAGAAAGGGCTGTGTGTGCTGCTGGGTCCGCTGCAGCGCAGCTCCGCTGTCCCAGGCCAGCGATCCCACAGGTCCTACTGGACAGCAGGAGAAAGGGAGTGGAGTGGGAAAAAAAAGCCTGAAAAATATGTTGCCTTAACACAGCACGATGATCCAAGGGGCTGGGCTCCGACTCAAGCCCTTTGGATTTTACAGAAGTTTATTACAGGTTTACTTGCACTGGAAGCTTTTGCACAAACACTTTCTGATTGAGCAGTATGTCTTGAATAATCACAGTGGTAGTTAGAGCAGCTGTAGCTTTTCATGTTGTGTGGGAGGTGTTTGGGGTATTTTTTGTTGTTGTAACGTTGGGTATAAATAAAATACGGTTTTGAGAAGTGTTTTGCAGGAGTATTCTTCGTTCTCCTGAAAGCCAGAAGCACTGAAAGCCAGAGAAGGCTGTGATCAGGTGCTGGGTATTTGCATTAAGGAGCCATTGATACTAAAGAAAGAAGATTTTGTGGAAATAGACATGTGCCACTTTTGCTGTTCTCTGCCCCTGTCCAGGCAAGCTGTATCAATACCCAAGTGCTTAATCTGTGAGTGCTCTGGGGTTGCTAATTTGAGGAAAGATCAAATATGAAACAAAGATTTGGTGATACTTTTGTACTTTTGATACGAGGGACTCCTGGCAGCACTGCTGGTCCTTGTTTGATCGTGTCCCTTGTGGCCTTGGCTTTCTAAAGCACCAGGTGTGCTTCCAGCTCAGCCCGACAGCGTGACCCAGGCTCTTAAGGCAGGAGTTGCCACTCACACGTGGGCTGTTTCTGTGCCAGAGGCAAGTAGGTGTTTGTCTGAAAAAAATTGCTCTTCCAAGGGGTGAGCCTGTGCATCTCAGTGTGGTCTTGTACACGCTGTTGGTGTGTCTTCTCGCTGCTGCCCTAATAGGGATTAATTAGGTGTGTTAGCTGTACCTGGGAAATTGCGTACACGTCGTTTCGGGTATGTTGGCTTTGTAAACAAGGCTGAGTTTCAGCAGCAAAACCCATTTTCTGGGCACTGCTGCTTGTTCCAGAGAAGAGACCGGACAGAGCGGGTACCATGCTACCCTGTGAACTGCTGCGGCAGCATTTTTCAGATCCACTAGATGATTCCAAATGCAAACTCAGGAACATGATGTAGGGCAGGGATGTCACATCTGTTGTGGGCTTAGGTGTGTGGGCTACCCCCAGCAGGGAACTCTCACTTCCTAACAAAGGTGTGGGACTCCCTTCCACCCCGTTTTGGAGGTGATACGGAGCCACTCACGCTCCTCACTCCCCTTTTGACTTGTCTGAACTGATGAGTTGATTCCTGTCACATCCGAAGGTTCGATGTGTGTAGGTACAGCTGGTGTCTGGGGCAGAGCAGGGTGTACAGTGAAACAAGAAGTGTGGCGAGAAGCAGGCTCTGAAAGGGGAAGAATGAGTTGCTTTGCAAACCCCTGTAGCAGTGCTCATCTGTCTTAAGCCGCATCTCTGCCATGCAAGCATCTGAGTGGAGTTATTGTGGCGTCCTGAAAGGAACACAACCTGTACGTGCATTTGGGTCAGTGGCTTGGCAGATGTTCCTGAACTGCAGCAGTAACAAATTAGAGCAGTTGTGGTTAAAGGCTGACCTGAAGTTGCATTTGGCTCATGAGGGCGTGGTTGTGCCGCTGCTGCAAATAATCCTCTCATGACGGTGGTTTTTTATTTTCCTACTGCTCCAGCCCAAAGCTGTGTTTGGGACCTCCTGACTGCTGGCGCAGCAGACACTGGCATCTTCCTCTGAGCTTGAATTCCAGACTGTGCCATCCTCCTTGGATACCAGTGAGAAGCAGGCGTGAGGAAAGGTGGTTTGTTAGTTCCTTTACTATTTAATCTATAAATGCACAGTGCTGAGCAGCTGAGATTGTGTTTGCTCAAAAGGCAGGCAAAATGAGACACAGATAGAAAGGCTTATGCTACAGCCGAAAAAAATTCCTAGCGAAGCACAACTCAATTTAGTAACAGCAACCTCGACACAGATGTAGTGCATCAGATGCTAATTTGTGGTGAAAAACCTCTGATTAATGTGTGTTTTCTTACAAAACCTGATGGGGATTAACTGACTCAAATCAGCAGTGATAAAATTCTAGTAGATGCTATTCTATAAAGCAATCTCAGCTTAAGTTTAGATTGTCTATACAGTTAATGTTGCAAATTTCACATGAAGCTGTTGAGTTAGGAAATGAACACAGTGAAAGACACCTGTGGTTTTGAAGCCTGCAGTGAAACACTAAGCTTGCAAAAAGAGAGAATTAAGATTATTTTCCTGAAACGTGTGCTGGAAAGCATTCAAATATGTAAAACTCACTTTTGCTCACTGCTTTGTCAATCAGTATGCGGCAGTTGCCACGACAACTTTGTTTATAACCACAGTATCTTGAAAATCAAATATCTTTTTACTTCCTGGGGAAGGCAGATGGATTAGAAGCAGGGGCTCTTGGGTGAAGGAGGTTGCTGTACTGAACTGCAAAGCTTCACTAAGAAGAGCCTGGGTAACTCCAAAGAACATTTTCAGCTCCACAGCAAAGGTTTCCCCTGATGGCAATTAAGTGTAATTTGATGTAGCTGTCAAACTCAACCCTTTGACAAACTTTTAAGTTCAAATAGAAAACACCACTTAATCTCTTATCCAAATGGGCACACTCGCAATGAGATGCTTTTGCACAGTTTAATAAAGAAATCTCCTAACAGATATCATTCACTTTGCATGTTAAAAAGAGTGACCTTTAAATACACTTCTTTGGCTGATACCTAGTTAGCCTTGTAAGTCAGAGAGCTCTCACAAACGTACCAAACGAGTGGCAGGACCCTCCCAGCAGAGACACAATTAACAACAAGCTATCCTCAATATCAATTTTCACATTTGCATAGATAAACATTTAAATAATTGAATCCACAAGTATTACAAACATGATAAGTTACAAACAAGATCAAGGCCTTTCAGATACTTGGAACTGACTTGATTCGTAAGCAATCCTGTTTGGGGAAAAAAAATGGAATCATAGGCTTATTTCAGCAGTTCCTCCTATCCCACACTTAAAAAGTTTGTGACTCTTCAATCTGTGATTGACTCTCCCATATTCTATGGTGACATTTAAGTTCTTTTCAGTCCTCCCGAAGGTAAGGGTCCTCACCCGCGTCTGTACTTCCTAAAACACCCTGTGGCAATGAAGAATCCTCTCCTTGAGTTTTTATGAGCTCTTCTGTTTGAGCTTCAGCTAACTTGGTCTCTGCTTTCTGGGACAGCTGCCGCACTTCTTGCACCTGTGCTTTCACCAGCTGAATGTGGCTGCGGGCTGTCACTGAGGCTTGGTCTGCACCTGAAAAGGGATCATTTAAATACACCGGGTTAGAGGAGCACTCAGCAAACCTTCAGTTAAGGAAGTGGCTGTCTATAATTATCATCTTCTTTGCTAAGTGCTTCGATGGCTCTTGGGCTATATTAATGCTAAATGCATTTACTGTCCATTTACCTTAAACAACAATATACCTGCTTTGAGATTTTTTTTGCCCCCTTTGAATCCTTCCCACCCAAGTGCGTTATAGCCAGTGTCTGATCAGAGTGATCAGCTTGTGCTAGCAGGTTTGAGAGCTAAGCCTAGCCTAGTCATCGTGTGCCAGGAACTTTCAGTCCTTGTCCTGTCCTGGCACCTACCAGCAGCAGGCATATCTGTTGAACT
>NW_010126251.1:5521-8012 GCF_000699245.1 Pterocles gutturalis
GTGGCACTGGTGAACTCAGAATCCCTTCTCCTCCCATACTCCTCCAGATTCTGTGTCTTTTTCAGGCACTTACAGAGTTAGGGTGTCCTGTACATTCATCGCTTTGGTAAATTGGTATGTTAACTGAATGTATGTTCTGTGTCTCTCTCAACTCCATTCTCATTCAATAAATACTGCCTAAGTGCTAGGGGAGAGAAACGCTCACTATTTCTGCTTGTGCTTACCTGACTGATACGCAGCTTCTGCTGCCATCTCTGAAAGCCGTAACGCTGTCATCCAGCTGGATTCCAGCTTTAGGTATTACTGCTGTTTTGTTGTCATCTAGGAGTAAAACAAAGTATTACTTAGCTCGATGTAACAGTATCTGAATGCTCCTCCAAACAGTGCCTTTGTGAAAAGGTGAGCAAGCCAGACCAGAACTTTCTGAGCAGTTTTAAAACACAGCTTGCTGGCTGAAGGGAGACGATTGCTTACATCAACTCTGGCTCCTATTACCACCTGCCAGACTGCGTCCACCTCTTCTGAATTCATTTTCCCAAGAAGATTCGCGTATTGCTTGTAGAGAGACACCAGTGTATAAACTGCCTGCAAAGGAACCATTTCACACAGTTACGTGACAATCTGTACGTCACTGATGTTGTCTCAGTGTTAACTGGTGTTAATTAGCAAAATTGCTGAATTGCTTTGCTCTTAAGTTCACTGTAATTCTGGAGGCACTGACAGCGTTTGCTGTCTGCGTCCAGCAGTGCTGTGGACAGCATCTCTTTATACACTTGCCACACTAATGAGGAAGTAAACTGTAATGCAAATACTTTACTCAAATTGGCACTTACTTATAAAATTTAAACTGTATCTTGTTTCAGACTTAAATATGGCTCACTCCATTCTTCTGATGAAACTCAAGTTCATGGCCTTAGAAATGGGAACAGAAGGTAAATAAAATCCCTAAGGATACAGGGTGGCGTATCCTACTCACTCAGTACGCAGGTATCAGTAACTGTTATGAGTTTCTTCAGCCCCAGTTCTGAAACATGGGGCATTCTGGCTGAAGTTCAAGCTAAAAGCAACAGTCTAACAAAGCTAAACATAACTTCCATGTTTGGTACAGTAGAACAGTGAGCCCCACCCCGCTGTTTCCTAGGGACCTGGCATCTTTAAACCCCCACACCTCTTTCACTAAAACTCATTAAAAACCGAAGTCCGTTTTAAGTACAGTTTAACCGGTGCAGTTAGTGACAAATGATTTAGTATTTCCAGCACTAGCTAGAAGTGTGCAGTCTCTCAGCTTACCTTTGTATACTCTGTCAATGCCTCAATCAGTGCGTATGTTGTTTGGGAGAGGAGCGTTGAAGTACTGTCTGTTACCAGAGAAACTGCTCTTTTAATCAAGGCATCATTACTGAGAGAAACCGAGTCCTGCTTCTGAAAGACAAGACATTGGCATGGTCTTTGCGCTGCCTTTCCTGTGTAGGTTATTAATAACAACTAATGGTAAGGAGAAGCACCGCTGTTAATTACAAGGGCGGACAGCCTCATTCTCGCTGTTTTTCAAGGCAACTGTTTTTGCGAGGCGTTACTGAAGGTACACATTGTCCTTCTCATTTCTCTACCTTAACATGTAGTTAGGCTTAAACATCTGCGTGCCCTGACAAGCAACCCCAGAGGTCAGCACTAGTTTGTAAAATGCTAAGCGGCTTTGCACATTAAACAGTTTCGGATGAGCGCGTGCTGCTGTAGGTATCTCTCTGCTGATCCGTTACCTCCACGACGGGGACGGCACACAAGGCCACTCCCAGCCCTGTGCCCACCACTTGGTGCCATCGTCCACTCACGCCTGGGAGGCAGCGTCTCCTAATACTGGCCAGGACAGGGAAGCTTTGCCTGGAAATGCAAGAAACAAAGTTAAGCGCAAGAAATAACCAGCCTGTGGTGGCAAATAGGTATCAAAGAGGAAAAGAACACCTAGAAGCTGTTCTGGGTGACCTAGTCTCTACCAAGCCTCTGTAATGCAGCTGCATAATAGTGAAGGAGTAAGTTTGTTTTAAATTCTGTTACATTACATAATTATAAGTGCAAAAAAAGAAGACAAGCACAGTAACTAGTGCATTATTAATCCTTTGAGAGAGGATAGGTACCTTCTCTGGTACCAACACGCTACTAATATTTAATAATATTGAAAAGCAAATTAAAAGCATGCTTAAGAGTGGCAGATGGTTCATGCAGGTGAGCCATAGGACGGGTAATAGCTCGCTGCAGTCCAGTGCCTCCTGGGGCCTCATCCAGTCACTTTTATTTACAGCCAGTGTTGTGCAAGTGTCTGTGGGGTCGGAGCTATCCCTGAAATACTCGAGCAGGAAACCAGCAACACTCAGTTAGGAGAACCGTTCCGTTGTACAGCCGTTTTCTGACAATCACTGCTCTGTTCTCCTTCGTTTATGTTGGGTACTCATGAAGCTACAGCCCAGCACTACCCAGGGCTGTACGGGTACCA
>NW_010126252.1:0-13705 GCF_000699245.1 Pterocles gutturalis
GAATAGATAGTAAAGACTGAAGATGCAGACTAATATGTAACTGACAGACTGTAAGGAACTAGCTGATAAGGAAATAATAGGAAACGCTAAATATTAGACTAGAAGAGTTATTAATGGACTTCAAAAAAATGGATCTTACAGCCTTCAAAGGATAGGTATACACTAAGAAAATGCAGCAGAGGAGGAAGCTGGGCTGATCAGCATATCATGCAAGAATCTTAAGGATTAGTAAAACTGAAGTATGATTTTTAATTTTTTTTTTTTTAATAATGACAGGCAATGGTGAGATGAAAGAGATAAAAACATCAGTACAGACAAGGTAAAAGAGGTACTTGGAGCCTTTTTCTTTATATATATATATTTTTTTACATACAGACATATTATAATCTAGCTCAGTGGCAGTGTGGCCAGCCAAAATAAGTGTCCTGCTAACAAACTTGACATGAATGACAATGACTCTGTGTCACTCACTCTATTAGAAGATGCATGAGATAATTTAGTTCAACAGAAGTTGGGAAATGTGCTACTTATCCAGGTTACTGAGGAGACCTCAAAAACATAATGCACAGTTCTTGTCGACCTATGCCCAAAAGTAGGTGACATCAAATTAGAACAAGCACAAAGAAGGGTTATATGAGTGTGATCAAAAGACAGAAATACCATTCTAAAAGGGCACCGACAGAGCTTAGATTGTTTCATTTGGTGGCAGAGCGCTAAGACAAGAAGTCTCTATTATTCTCAGGGGACAACAATTTCAGAAAAAAATGCTAGTATGCTTACTGACAAAACTAAGACATAACCTATTCCC
The DNA here is from genome assembly GCF_000699245.1 of Pterocles gutturalis. Taxonomy (NCBI): domain Eukaryota; kingdom Metazoa; phylum Chordata; class Aves; order Pterocliformes; family Pteroclidae; genus Pterocles; species Pterocles gutturalis. The sequence continues at coordinate 809 of NW_010126252.1, forward strand.
AACTTAAAGAAAAGTCTCAGCTGTGAACAAAAGAACTCATAAAAAGAAACCAAGGCATGAAACCATGGACAGAGCAGTGACAATAAAAGGTCTCATAAAATGACATATTAGAGTCTCCTTCAGGACTGTAAACTGAATACAATTCACAAGTCAAAAGTCTTTATGCCAATGTCAAAATATGGTGTTTTTAAAAAGCAAGAACTGTTTGTCAAAGGAAGGAGTATTAAATAAAACCCGTAACTGTAACTATCCCTGAAATCCCATGAACTATTAAACACAGAGATGGTAATACAGGGAGGGCATAGTTCAGAACGATGTAAGGAGATTAATAAACATTGTTGAGATACAGTGGAATAACTTTGCCTGTATCACCCAGCAATTTTTTTCTGAAGGAAAAACACAACTAAAACTGGGTAACAGCTCACAAATGCCCTGTAGGCTGCAGGCAATGAGGAAATCTTGCTTTCAAATTCTGAACAACCAAGTGTCTTCTTTATGCAAGAAGATTAAATTTCTTTGGTCTTTAGATACCTCTTGATATAACCCCTCTACCTTTGGGGGGGAAAAGACCATCCTCCAGTACATCTGTGGCTTACAACTCATTTGTGAGTATCTTTCAGTATGAGAACTAAACAAACCAACATAGAACCACAGAATGGTTAGAAGACATGACAGAAGACAGACATTTGCTTGGAGGTTTTTCTTCCTTGTATGTTAAAACATATAGATATAACATAAAACCCAGGAAGACAACGTCTTCAAGTGCCTCACCTGAGTAGTTGCTAATCCATTACTGATGTTGAATCCATTGATAGTTATCTGAATTTGCCCACGATTAATCATCTCAATCACAGCTTCTGCAATTGTGTTCATAGGAATGACTGGCATACTGAGGGCAGCATTGCCATCTGCATTGTCACAACTGTCAGGACACTTCATCTACGATAAATCACATACACATCAGAGAAAGTACTAGCTTCAGTCCCTAAGACTGACCACACAAAGAAGCAGCTCTCACCTTAACAATCTTGACATCAGGGAGGCTGTCAAGGAAAGCCTTCAAGTCAATGCCGTTCAAAACAATTCTGTTATCATAAATGTGACCGTTGGACTTGAAATCAATGACTGCTTTTTTCTGTTAAAAAAAAAGTGATAAAGAAGTTACAAGATCCATTATCAAGTTCTATAATAAGTGCCGTTTTATAAAGACAGCTATGGACAACACCTACTTTTCTTGCCCTATCTTCCTACATACCTTCAGATGGGGGAACATGTTGGCGTGGTCTCCAATAAAGAAAGTATTTGGCATATAAGCTAATTTCTCTGAATACTGCTCAGCCACCTCAACTGGGGAAGTTTCTTTATCTGTGATGATATAATCCATGAACAGTGCTCCGCTGGTTCCAGGATACCCTAGCCACATTGCCTAAAAAAAAAAAGCAAGCAAGGCTCCAGTCCCAGGTGCATTGCAAAAATAAAGGAAGTTAAAAATCAATGCATTTTAAGCTAAATTTTCAACCTACAGATTCAAGTTCCTTCTTGTGCTTTATTAACTAAAGGGCAATCACTAACCCAAAACTTTCACTAACAAGACAGTGTACAGTGAAAGGATGTTCTAAAATTGACTGCTCAAGCAAAACGCTGAAGTATCCAACTATGTGCAGCTACAGCCAGAACACATCAGTGATTACAACTTCTCTTAGCTGAGACAACTTCTGTAGCCTAGACTGACTCTGATTCAGGCTTCTCCCATTCTCCCTCCATAGGCATTTTAGAAAACCCTGAGTTAAAAAAGTAACTCTGACACTGCTTCTGACTTATAACTGGAATTTCACTAAGCCTAAAGAGATTAAAACACAACTTATTTCCACAACTCCTTCAAATACCCTTTCTTTGTTCTCACTAATTCAAGAAAGCCAGTGGTGTACAGGAACCTCATAGAATTAAGGAGTTATTTTTCAGGACATAGTCAACTGCCCATAAAGCACATTAAAAAAACCCCGACTTCAAACTACTCTGCTTCAACAGAATAATCCGAGTTGCCTCACATACACTAAGGCCTAAAAAGTCTCTCTCACTGATCAACATGAGCCTTCAACATTTCTTCCACTGTGCCAGAAAAAAAAATAATAATAATAAAAAAATCTGTTCCTACTCAACAAGCAGGGTTTTTTTGAGATACAGAGCCCTCTAACTTAGTTACCTGAATAGGTGCTGGTCTCAGGGCAAATAATTCATTTCGGGCTCCTTTGGTGTAACCATTCATATTAATGAGAATGTGTATCCCATCCTGATGGATGCGGTCTGCTGCTTTTCCATTACATGGTATCTAAAGAATAAATAAATACATAAATAAATGTTACTTTTGTTTTCAGTCTTTCAGTATTAAATGTGGTTAGCCATCAGTGTACCAATAGATAAATGTCAACTGTATAATGTAATTAAGATTTAAATCTCTTTACTCCTGGTTTTACACAGGTGTAAGTCCTCAACTCAATCAAACACACCTCTGCTGAAGCCAAGAAAAACATAAGTTTGCTATATACAGTAGAAACAGTTGCTGACAGGAATTCTAATTTTGGTACTTGAAGACTGCCTCTGCACATTCAAATGACAGGAACAATACCTAGTGTTGCAAATCTCAGCAAGTCACGCAGAAAAATACCACAAATGGACCACAGAAGAAACTTCAAGCAACACTGAAACTGCTTCAGTTCTTGGCCTAATCAAAGAAGAGCGGAACTTCACACAAGGTATTAACAATGACTTTCAAGAAGAACAGCAAAGCCTTGGAAATTACAATGTGTCTCTTCCTGCCTAATACTGAAAGGTAAAACATTTTGAATAGTTTTAAATTCCTCCAATAATTAATTACATGATTAGTCATTACCTACAAGCAGATAAAAAAAAATATTTGATAGATATCTCTAGCTCAGGAGCGGTAAAACAAAAACCAAAGGCTAGAAACTGATGCTATACAAACCAGAACACCCCCTTGCCCACCCTTTCCTGCAAGGCTAATTAATGATCAAAGCTCATGTAGGGCAAGTGGTAGATTCTCAAACTAAGGTAATACTACATCACATTTTACAGCAGGGTAAAAGCATGCACATAGGCAGTTATATCCCTGAGCAGACAACAATCCGAGTTCCCATCTTACTTTAACTTTCAGTAAGTTACACTACTAATGCAATAGATCACAGCAAACTGTTTCTACCTGTTTGACCCTCCTGTACAAATCTCTAAGAGTTGCACTGTAACCTTAAAATACAAGTTTGATTCCTCAAGAATTTCAAATAAGAAAACTCGGTGTATCACTGGGCAAAGGAAAGAATTTTTCCTAGACAGCTGTTAAGTGCAACAACAAATATGAAACTGCTGCCCTGTTTTGCTATGACCCAGGGCTTTCACCATCCACAGTTGCAAAAGCAGGGGGGACAGACAGCTTTCCACAACCAGAACTGAAGTTCGTTATTCCAAAAGAACGTTTTCAAAGACCAACTTTGCAAAATCCATCTCAAAAAACAATTCCGCTGACATCAATTCATCACTTTTACTTATGAGAGCAGGTTCTGAACAACATGATGAATTTAAAAACTACATGCAGGTTTTACCTATCACCTAACCTGAGACTGTCCAGGTGCTAATTATCCCATGTTGCTTTAGGGTTTTACCAGTTATTCTGGGATAATGTAATGACTCCTTGACTTCTGTGTATACTGAAATCCCCATCAGTTTCCACAGGAACTGAAAAAAAAACCAAACCAACCACCCCTAAATGATACCAAACCAGCCTTTTGACAGAAGGGCAAAATACCCCCATTAATTATTAAGCCTCTGGAGTAAAGCAAGCTTATGTTTGAAGTTGTGCGTTGTGGGTTTGTGCAGTGGGTTTGGTAGCAGGGGAGGGGCTAGTGATGGCTCCACTGAGTAAAAGTTCCCTGGGCTCCAGGTTTGCTCTGGCAGTGAGGGAGGGGCTACAGTGATGGCCCCTGTGAGAAATCACTGCAAGTTTCCCCAGCTCCAAGCCAGACCCACCCCTGGCCGAGGCTGAGCCCACCAGTCTCTGCGAGGAAGGTACTGAAGAGGGGGCACAGTGCACTGAGCGGCGGTGCAGTCCCAGGCAGGGCCCGGCCCGGCAGTGTCTGCAGCTGCTGCCTGCCCACCTGCCCAGACTCTGCTGCACCACCATGGCCCACCCCTCCCCAGCCTCTGCTGCACCACCATGGCCCAGCCGACCCAGCACACACCCCACCCGAGAGCCAGGAGTTTCTCAGAAGCCAGGGAAAGAACCTTCAGCAGAGAGAGGAGTGGGATGTGAGAGAAACAACTACACAGACACAAAGGTCAGTGAAGAGAAAGGAGAGGGACGAGGTGCTGGAGCAGAGATCTCTCACAAGTCTACGGAGGACCCCATGTGGGGAGAGGTGGCTGCACCCACCCACACAGTCTTTGATAATTCATGGACATTTCATGGTGGAGCAGACACTACACTGTAGCCCGCGGAGGACCCCATGTTGGAGGAGGTGGCTATGCCTGAAAGAGGCCATGACTCCGTGGGAGGGACCCACGCTGGAGAACTGCGGCCCGTGGGAAGGACTCACATTGGAGCAGTTTGTGAAGGATTGTCCTGTGAGAAGGACCCCACGCTGGAGAAGGGAAGACTGTGAGGAGCCCTCCCCTGAGGAGAAAGGAGCGGCAGGGACAACATGTGATGGACTGACCGCAACCCCCATTCCCTGCCCCCTGCACTGCCTGAAGGGGGAAAAGGTAGAGAAATTGTGGAAAAAAGCCTTTGTGCCAGTGGAAGAAGGGAGGGGTGAGAGAGAGGTGCCTTTTTAAGATGTAGTTCTCATTATCTTGCTCTGTTTGACTGTCAACAAATTAAACTGTTTTTTCTTTTTCCCCCCAAGTCTTTTTTTTGTGCCCATGACCATAAGTGGTGAGTGAACCCTCCCTGTCCTCAGTCCACAAGGTTTTTACCTTTTGTTCTCCCAATTCTCCTCCCCATCCCACCAGAGGGGAGGAGGGAGCGAGAGGCTATACATGGTGCTGCTGGGTAGCCTCAAAACCACAACACTGTGGCATCATAACACTTGGATAGGACTATTACCTTAAGATCTAATGGAACAGTTATTCAATATTGCTAATATTACTTTTCACACAGAGGTCACGTAATAACCACTGCATCCCAGGTAAGGCACAACACCAATATATATACAAAGTTCTGAATTCCCAAGACTTAACATCAGCCTAATTCAAGAAGTGATTGCGACTAAAAATCCGAAACTACAGGCTGATGTCTGCCTTCATTTAGGTTTGCTAGAAGGTCGATGCATCAAAAAAACCTCACCTGAGACAAGTCAATGAAATGATTTGCTTCAGCCATCACTTTTACACGGAAGTTTGTACCATCATCAGGACTCAGGGCATAACAGAATACCTAGAATATGAGGCACCAAAAATTGAGTACCTGCAACAACTTGCCAATAAAATAACTTTACTGTAAAGCACATGGTATTGCAAGTTTAAATTACATTAGCAAAATTGCACCTATATACTATATTTATTCTGAGGAATTTACCAGTAGTTGCGAAAGAAAGTCCAAGAAAAAGGGACATTGGGCATGACACACTCCCACCAGGCCCCAGCTCTACCTAGTTCTGGTGCTAGAGTATGGCACTGCATCTTGCACAGACATACAGACAATATTCTCATCAGTGCAAGGTAAAGTAATTTTAACAAATAGATTTGCATACGCATTAAATTCTCTAATAACACCTTTTACAAGACACCTTTGAATTTGTAATTAGTGAGAATCAGAATTATGAGTCAGGTTGAGAACAGACAGTAAGCTTTGGGAAAACTTTTTTAACAGATTCTTTAAACAGTAACTAGTTCTCTCCAATTAAGAAACTGCAAACTTACCTGAGAAACTCAAGGTTGAGTTATGTAAACAGGCATCTTTAGCTAACCTATCACATATAGATATAGAACAAATAGAACCAATATGCAGAGAATTTATTATCTTGCAGGACAAAAGAATGGTTTCAGTAAAATAACAGATAACTTCTATTTAGTATTTAAATTAAGCTCTGTAGAGCTTTATAAATCCAGAAATAAAAAGACTGCCCTTTGTCTTGAGCTGATTCAAGGTTAAATGGTATTTTCTCCCCAAATCCCCGTGTACCCAGACCACCAATTTAATTGTTTCATGAAAAAGCTTGCTTCATAGTCACACCTCTGATAACAATTCAAGCACACAGCTTTGCCACAAGGACTTCAGACCACATAAACTTCATGACCAGGAAAAGAAAGCATGAAGGTAGGGGGAAAAAGCCCAAAACTAAACCAAACCAACAAACCAAAAAAAAAAAAGATGAATAAACACTTTTGCAAGGAAAGACTTGCAACCCTTTACAAAGATAAGCAAATTCTCACTTATTGGAAAACAGAAGCTCAAAACCAAGGCAATTTAAACAGTCATGGGGCAAACAACATAACTGGGAATTAGTTCTATTTACAGCCTCAATCCCTTCACATGACCCCCAAAAAAATATAGATGCAACTGTCTCTAGCATTGCTCAACTGTATACGCTCTTTCTGGAGTAACTGTAGTGTATTATTTCCTTTTGAAAAAAGCAGTAGCCAGAACAAGCTGAAATTCATGTTTGTGATTCAGGTATCCCAGAGAAAAATACATGTAAAAAAAAAAACAGCAGCAGAGTGTGAACAAAAACCAGATGCATATCTGTAAATCAGAAGTAAGCAGGTAGTAGTAGCTTGATTCTGAAACACATCTGCTCAAAGAACAGAAGCTAAAGCTTAAAAAAAAGTTTTCAGTGGGCCACAAACCTTACCTACATTAATTGTAAGGACAGGTATCTAATTCGCCTACCTTCTAAATAATACTTAATATTGGTAAAGGAGGATGACTGAGGCTGGAGAACTCTTCAACCCATGAAAAAAAGCCCCCCTCAGAAAAGGGGGGGGGTGGGAAAATGTGCCCTTCCCTAGTTTACCTGCCTGCACCAAGAAAAAAGGTGACACAGCTGTATTTAAAGCTTTAACCATGGCATTTATATTTTTACCTCAAATTTGTCTGGGTTATGCATGCCTGGGATTGACTGCATGAGGTGTGAGGTTGGATGGTTTCCAAAATCAGAGCTCACATAGCCAATACGAAGTCGACCTTCACTGGCCTTCAGATCTTTGGGATGCTCATACGGTGGCTTGTGAAGAACATTAATCTGTCAAGGAAATATACACACCTGTTTATAAACTCAGGAATGAAAACCAAATGCTAAACAGACGGCCAAAAAACCCCCAATAATTTGTAGAATTAGCCTTAACCCACATTCAAGAAAGTGGTCTGTGGGCATCTGTTGTTTCAAATCTGCATTATATGTATTGCATTGGAGCCAACTGTAACATCCACAAACTGTGTTATGTCATGTACCTACATTCAGCCAAATAAAGACAGACACTACTGCAAGTTAACATTTCTGCTTTCCTAACAGCTTATTTTTTAAGTATACCACCTCTGATTATTAAATATACTAATACCACCTCTCATTATTAAATATACTAATACCACACCACTACAACCAGGAAGTTCTCAAACTACAAGCCACTCGTGACCAGAACAGTATTTCTGTGAAGCACCACAGCATGCTTTCCGTCCTCATGCTCAACATCTTCCCCAGACATCAGCTTGTCGCCACTATCATCGACAGGATTACCAGGCTATTGACAAGCCAGTTTGAAAGCTAAGTGTTATCTTCCGATGTCTGGGATCTTTACATTAGCTAACCAGATCCTTACACTGTCTGACAGCATATTTTCAATTATAATTGGCACCCTGCTCAAGTAGTCCATCTCAACATTCACAAGCGCCAACAGCTATGACTCACTGGTTGAAGATAAAAAGCTGCATCAAATTTTAGTTGAAGAATTTGCCATCAACTGCAACTGCACTCTTCACAGCTTGAGGTGCTGTGCAGTCTCATGGAAATGGCACACAGTTAAGTAATTACAACAAGAGAAGATAATGTTTTTGGAAGAATCTATTCTGTACACAAAGTACTCCAAAACAGAACCACAATGAATACTCAAGTATTTCCTATGATGATGCATCACCCCTGTAACAGTGCTGCCATCACCACTAAAACAAGTGCATTTGGAAATCCCAGAGCCACAATTATTTGGAAATCCCAAAAAATATTTACAAGAATTATTTGGAAATCCCAAAGCTCACACTTTCCACCAAGTATTCACTAGAGGCAAGGTCAGGTTCCAAGCGCTACAGATGCTGGAAAGGACTACTAGATTTTGAGAAATATTATCACAGAACTGCCCGGATCTGTTTTACTGGCAAGAAAGAATAATTTACTCACTCTGCTTTTCCAAAACACCCCTCACATTTACTTTTCAAAACTAGATGAGTAACACTATGTCCTACCTCCCTTCAGGTCACTGACTCAGAAACCTTAGGAAGGCTAATACTATGCGAGTATTGTATTTGCAGTAGGAATAGGCAAAACCACAAAGTACTTCAACCACAATTGGCCTGTATAAAACCTCCTACCTTGTCCAAACATAGATTTCCATGTCTCTCAGCAATAGCCTTCCTAAAACTGTGAGAAAGGGGATACAGCATGCTGTGATGTGGATGGACAGAAGGTAGTCTGTTTTTCTCCAGCTGATCAGCTACAATGCTAACCAGCTTCTTCATTCTTTCATCATAGTCTGTCCAGTCACAGACAATCTAGAAAAATGAAAAATTAAAATAATATTAGAACAGCTTCCTTTGATCTATATATCTATATTTCACAAGATCAGACTAACGCTTCTTCCAAAAATGGAAGCTAAATCTTCAGTAATTACTGTTGATAACTGTATAATCCACACTGAGCTGTTGGAGCAGGTCCAGAGGAGGGCCACAAAGATGATCAGAGGGCTGGAACAGCTCCCCTATGAGGACAGGCTGAGAGAGTTGGGGTTGTTCAGCCGGGAGAAGAGAAGGCTCCAGGGCGACCTTATAGTGGCCTTCCAGTACCTGAAAGGGGCTACAGGAGAGATGGGGAGGGACCTTTTACAAGTGCATGCAGTGACAGGACTAGGGGTAACGGATTTAAACTGAAGAGGGCAGATTTAGACTAGATATTAGGAAGAAATTCTTTACTGTGAGGGTGGTGAGGCAGTGGCCCAAGTTGCCCAGAGAAGTTGTGGATGCCCCATCCCTGGAGGGGTTCAAGGCCAGGCTGGATGAGGCTTTGAGCAACCTGGGCTAGTGGGAGGTGTCCCTGCCCATGGCAGGGGGGTTGGAACTAGATGATCTCTAAGGTCCCCTCCAACCCAAACCATTCTATGATCCTACCTTCTGATTTAAGACTTAAGTCTAGTCTTTACATTTAAATTAGTGATTGGTTGAGGTGATCAAGCTTAGAATTTGCTCCAGAGGAATCTTAAGAATTACAATCAAAACTTCATCTTCCTCACCTGCAAACAGTGGGCCAAGTTGCAGTAGGCATCTGGGAAATCAGGTTTCAGTTTCAGAGCAGTGCGGTAAGAGGCAATGGCTTCCGGTATATTCCCTGAATCCTGCAAAGACACAGAAATGAGCCCACAGATAAAAATATACTCAGGGTAGAGTACTCACAGTGCCCCACCACACCCTAAGAGTGAATCATTCACATGTGCTACCTTGTGAATAGAGGCCAGGTTACTGTGGGCATCAGCAAAAGCTGGGTTTATCTGAATGGCACGGGTGTAGCACTGTAGAGCTCCTTGAACATCCTGCATCTCCTTCAAAGTATTTCCCATATTAGAATACGCATCTGCAAATGTGGGGCTGATTCTGGGAAATAAACATAATGTATGTCACAAACAATAAAAGCTCCTCCTCCAATGAGAAGCCATACCCAAACCACACTTTTTGGTTTGCAAAGCAACTATCTGAATTAAAATATGCTACTGTAAGTCACTTTCTGTACCAATCTGTGGAACTTTTCTGTTACAAAAGGCTTGGACCATTACAGAGAGTATCCGTTTACCTAATAGCCTCTTTGTAATGCATCAGAGCTTCCTGTAGCTTTCCTTGCTGTTGCAGAACACTTGCTAAATTTGAATGCGCAGCAGCAAACTCTGGAAACACCTGTAAGAAAAAGTGGAATCTGTCTGTAGACCATTTAAAAAAAGTGCTTGTGGATTTCTTACTCATCTTTTTGTATGACTTACATCTCTTCCTCCACTTATATTCGATGAGGGAAAACAACCTATGTTTTACTACATGTTCCCAACTTCAATCCCCCACCTGTCCCTCACCACATTCAACTGTACCTCAAGAGCCTTCCTATAAAGACGGACAGCTTCCTCAATATTCCCCTGTTCCCGTTTGATGTTTGCTAGATTGTTGAGAGAATCTGCATGAGTGGGACAAAGTCGAAGAGCTGTGTTGTAGCATTCTTCTGCTTCTACCACCTTCAAGAAAAGGGTTAATGTTAACACGGTAATATTTGTTGTAACAGAACTGTTTATGAGAAGTCATTATATAATCACTTTTAACAGGTTCAAGCTGGAGATTTCCCAAATTATTTTTCCTTATGACTAACTAAATGAGGGTAAGATCGCATCTTAATAAAGTTGGTGACACCTGGTGTCTAAAATAAACACTCACTGTACTTTTAAAAAAGGAAAAAAAGCATTCCTTACACTTCCTTTCTCCTTCAAGGCGTTGGCCAAGTTACAATAGGCGTCAGGGAAGTGGGGTTGTAGTTCAATAGCCCTCCTGTAGGTGTCTATTGCTAGGTCTATTAGTCCTTGCTCATAATACACACAGGCAAGGTTGCCATGCACAACTGCGTGATTTGGACTCAAACTCAAGGCTCGTAGGTAAGCTGCTACAGCTCTGTAACAAGAAAAAGAAGGTAAAGAATAATGCATGGAGCAGCAACAGTATTTACCTTGGTCATAAGAACAACTTATATAAGAAAAACCAAACTTCAAGGGATATGTATTGTGAACATGCACTGAAAACACTGAAGAGTACTGCCTGAATTAAAAGCCTAATCAAGGAATTAATTATTATTAATAATGTTATTTTAAAGCTATGCTAAATTCTGTAATGACTAGCAAATTAGAAGAAATACTTCTTAAAACAGGAATGTTTTCCTCCCACTTGATACTTGTAGAGCAATCAATGTAAGTCTTCTGGGAAAAAAAGTAAAGCTTTAGTCTACTTACTTTTAAACACTCTTCATTACTAGGGTAAGCACGAGACATTTGCTCAGTTTTTTTCTAGTTTATTATTCAATTGTAACAATATAAATAATATTTGACATTGTTACAAGTTTCTATTCCCTCTGCTAACCTAACACATGTATCATGCTCTATTTATACTTCAAACTTCACTTTGTTCAAAAACGAGATCTTTAATTATATGCTCCTACAGCACTACATAAATGACTGATGTATTCAAGTACCATTTCTAGAAAAACCACAACAGTATACATAAAAAGTAAATTCTCAAACAGGTGATGTAAACTCTAAAATGATTAGGAAATATGCACCTGTTTGGTCCATTAATTCATGGTTAAAATGGAAATCACTGCAATGCAACTGGTTAGAATAACTCATCTGTTCCCTGCATGCTTTTATTACATTTGGTGCTACAAACCACAGCTACCAGAAATTATACTCCAATTAACAGATGCAATATAACTGCATATAAACTACAGACCCTCATCTTCTTTCAGAAACAAAAGTAAGATTCATGTATCAGATTAGAGGTCTCAAAACAAGCTAGTTCAAAAAGACATCAACAGTACTGCAACCCCATGCAATAACATAATGCCAACACATAAGAAATACAAAATGTTCAATCAGATGCTTAGCTGAATTTCAGCATTTCGGCTCGTCTTAAATAGAAGGAAAATTTTATCAGAGACACACTTGCATATCATGTCTTGAACCACATAATGGAAACAGAACTCAAGTGTTCATGCCTTCCTCAGACATCTTGTCTTCACCCATCCCCAGCTTTGATTTCACATCTATTTTCATCAGCACCTTCAGAAACACTAATTTTTAACATTTTATTAGGTACAGGAAAATAACATAAAGGAACACATACCACAGGAATTTTTTTTTTTTACTCTAGCAACCTGCTCTGTATGCATTACATGCATACATGGCTTATTCACTTGCTTGACTTACAGCAGAAGTCTTTGGTACACTGTCCGAAGAGTTCCATCAGGAACCTCATTTGTGTTTTGATGTATCTGACAGGCCACTGACAGCAACAGCACTTATCTGCTTACCTGTCAAATATCCTTGCCTCCTTCAGGACATTTCCCAGATTGATGTAAGCATCCAAAAAATTTGGGTCAAGTGTTACAGCCTGAAAATATTTTTAAAGTAACAGTTTTGAGCATTAATGTAAAAGCATTCTCTATGAAACCTAGTTGGGTTTTTCGGTCTTTTGCCTTTTTTTTTTAATTTGACAAACCCAATCTGTAAGCATCTAAGACTATCAATAACCTAGTAAGGAAGAAAAACTTAAGTAATACAAAGCAATCACAGAGCAAAGTTATTTATTTGTAGAAACAACAGCATACACTACCTTCAAATTTATTAATTTGCTTACTTAGTTGGTTGCAACTACTGCAGAATAAAGTATTAAACACTTATTTCATGTTAGGCTGATCATACTTAATATTCCTGCCTACCTATGCTATGCTGACTTTAATTTGTTTTTAGGGGAGAAAACCCTAAAAAACCTTATCTATATCCTTTATCTACTGCATAATAAGACAGCATTTTAAAACTTTGGCAGCCCAGGAAAAGAAGGACAGTTTCACAAGAGCGAGAAAAGAGTAAATGCATCATTGTGTAGGG